>NW_019944161.1:34916-48216 GCF_002910315.2 Salvelinus sp. IW2-2015
ATAGCAGCACTACTTTGATTTGACCAGAGTACTATAGGCGCCTGGTCAAAGGCAGTGCACTATATAGGGAATAGGGTATTATTTGAGACACAGCCCAGGAGAAGGCGGTGGCCAATTTGAGCTAGTCTCAGCTGCCCATAAGGATTTGCATCTTTCCCTGTGAGTCGCGATTCACTCCGGCAGCTGGAACTGTCACAAAAAAACCTATTACCCGACTACGTTCATTTGGGAATTTCAGTGAAAACGATCTCTTGCAGGAGAGGCCCAGGGAGTGTCTTCTACAGGAGAGGGCCAGGGAGTGTCTTCTACAGGAGAGGCTCAGGAGAGTGTCTTCTACAGGAGAGGCCAGGGAGTGTCTTCTTACAGGAGAGGGCCAGGGAGTGTCTTCTACAGGAGAAGGGCCAGGGAGTGTCTTCTACAGGAGAGGGCCAGGGAGTGTCTTCTACAGGAGAGGGCCAGGGAGTGTCTTCTACAGGAGAGGGCCAGGGAGTGTCTTCTACAGGAAGGGCCAGGGAGTGTCTTACAGGAGAGGGCACAGGGTGTTTTCTACGAGAGGGCCAGGGAGTGTCTTCTACAGGAGAGGGCCAGGGAGTGTCTTCTACAGAGAGGGCCAGGGAGTGTCTTCTACAGGAGAGGGCCAGGGAGTGTTCTTCTACAGGAAGAGGGCCAGGGAGTGTCTTCTACAGGATGAGGGCCAGGGAGTGTTTCTACCAGAGAGGGCCAGGAGTGTTTCTACAGAGAGGGCCAGGGAGGGTCTTCTACAGGAGAGGCAGGAGTGTCTTCTACAGGAGAGCAGGGAGTGTCTTCTACAGGAGGGCCAGGGATGTTCTACAGGAAGGCCGGGAGTGTTTCTACAGGAGAGGGCCAGGGACTGTCTTCTACCGTGGGAGGGCCAGGGATGTCTTCTACAGGAGAGGCCAGGACTGTCTTCTACAGGAGAGGGCCAGGGACTGTCTTTCTACAGGAGAGGGCCAGGGACTTCTTCTACAGGAGAGGGCCAGGTGTTCTACAGGAGAGGCAGGGAGTGTCTTCTACAGGAGAGGGCCAGGGATGTTCTTTACAGGAGAGGCCAGGGACTGTCTTCTACAGGAGAGGGCCAGGAGTGTCTTCTACAGGAGAGGCCAGGGAGTGTCTTCTACAGGAGAGGGCCAGGGAGTGTCTTCTACAGAGAGGGCAGGGAGTGTCTTCTCAGGAGAGGGCCAGGGAGTGTCTTCTACAGGAGAGGGCCAGGGAGTGTTTTCTACAAGAGAGGGCCAGGGAGTGTCTTCTACAGGAGAGGGCCAGGGGAGTGTCTTCTACAGGAGAGGGCCAGGGAGTGTCTTCTACAGGAGAGGGTCAGGAGTGTCTTCCTACAGGAGAGGGCCAGGAGTGTCTTTACAGGAGAGGGCCAGGAGTGTTTCTCACAGGAGAGGGCCAGGGAGTGTCTTCTACAGGAGAGGGCGGGACTGTCTCTACAGCGAGAGGGCCAGGGACTGTCTTCTACAGGGGCAGGAGAGGGCAGGGACTGTCTTCTACAGGCGAGGCTAGGGACTGTCTTCTACAGGAGAGGGCCAGGGAGTGTCTTCTACAGGAGAGGGCAGGGACTGTCTTCTACAGGAGAGGGCCAGGGACTGTCTTCTACAGGAGAGGGCCAGGGAGTGTCTTCTACAGGGAGAGGGCCAGGGGGAGTGTCTTTCTACAGGAGAGGGCATGGAGTGTCTTCTGCAGGAGAGGGCCAGGGAGTGTCTTCTACAGGAGAGGGGCCAGGTGAAGTTGTCTTCTACAGGAGAGGGCCAGGGACTGTCTTCTACAGGAGAGGGCCAGGGAGTGTCTTCTACAGGAGAGGGTCAGGGAGTGTCTTCTACAGGAGAGGGTCAGGGAGTGTGGGATGTTTCTCTCCCTGAGAGAATGGCAGTGAAATAGAGATTTTAGTGGAACAGAGTCGGAAGCTATGGGGTGTTCCGACAGAACAGTAAAGATGGATTTAAAGATGGATTTTCATATCTAAATGCTACATTTTTTCATTATGAGACAAAACAGTCTAAATGAATTGTATGGGTCTTGTTCTTCAGCATATTGCTCTATTTGTGAGTACACTGGCTGTGGTTGCTCTCATCCATATGCAAAATCTTGTGCCACCACCATCCACTTGATCTTCCTGCTTGTTTGCGATGACATTTTCCCTATATACAAGCAGGGGTTTTAAGTGTATGTATATGGATGTTTAAATATTAACTGTGGGTCATGGATGTGTGTGGGTGGGAGTGTTGAGTAGGAGCCACGTGGAGGCTCTTACAGGTGTTGACAGAGAGGAGAGTTGACCTCTGTAATCGTCGCTGCACCTCTGCTTCTCCTCCTCCGCTTTCGTTCCCATCATATACTGATGCTAATCGCAGCACAGTGAGTGTTTACCTCTTCTGGAGAAATATGAGGCACTGAATTCTGCAAAATAGGACAGACGTGTGAGGGTTCGCAGAGAAGACAGAGGGTGCGTCCTATATGGCATCATATTCCCTTTATAGTGCACAATTTTTGACCAGGACCCATAGGATCCTGCACTATATAGGGTGCCATTTGGGACTCATCCAGGGACATACGGTAGCATTGCTGTACCTATATCACACTACTGAACTGAGCCGAACCAGGTCTGAGCTGAGTTAGCCTGGTTCTGCATCCATCATAGTCTGAGTCTGGGCCGCTTAGGCGCCTGGTTCTGCCATCCATACGTAGTCGAGCCTGCGGCCTAGCCTTGGTTCTTTCACACTTCCATCGTAGTCTGAGTTGAGCCTAGCCTGCCGTCGTGCATTCCATCGTAGGTCTGAGCTGGGTGACGCTAGCCTGGATTCTGGCTATCCATCGTAGTACTGCAAGCTTGGCGATCATGCGTAGCCTGGTCTGTTCTTGCATCCATCGTAGTCTGAGCTGGGCCTTAGCCTGGCTTCTTGCATCCTATCATTAGTCTGAGCTGGGCTAGCCTGGTTCTTGCATCCATTCGTACCATTAGTTCTGAGCATGGGGCTAGCCTGCGTTCTGCCCCATCCATCGCTGGTAGTCTGAGCTGGGGCTAGCCTGTTCTGCCAGTCATCGTAGTTCTGGTGTGAGGCTAGCCTGGTTCTGCCATCCATCGTAGTCTGAGCTGGGCTAGCCTGGTTCTGCATCCATCATTAGTCTGCAGCTGGGCTAGCCCTGGTTCTGCATCCATGCGTAGTCTGAGCTGGGCTAGCCTGGTTCTGCATCCATCGCTAGTCTGAGCTGGGCTAGCCTGGTTCTGCATCCATCTAGTCTGAGCTGGGCTATCCTGGTTCTGCATCCATCGTAGTCTGACTGCGGCTAGCCTGGTTCTGCATCCATCGTAGTTGAGCTGGGCTAGCCTGGTTCTGCATCCATCGTAGTCGAGCTGGGCTAGCCTGGTTCTGCATCCATCGTAGTCTGAGCTGGGCTAGCCTGGTTCTGCATCCATCGAATTAGTCTGAGCTGGGCTAGCCTGGTTCTGCATCATCGTAGTCTGAGCTGGGCTAGCCTGGTTTCTGCATCCATCGATAGTCTGAGCTGGGCTGCCTGGTTCTGCAATCCATCATAGTTTCTGGAACAATGCTGTGAAAGACATTTCATAGTATGATGCATTTAGTGCACAAATCCAACTCCAGCTACATGAAGAGTCGATATGTTCCTTATTGGAATCTAGTGTAGCTACCACGAGTCCAAGCCATTAACATCATTCCTCTAATTGCTATCTTGGAAAGTCTTTGGATGACAATTAAGTTGTTCTTTAACTAGAATATATAAGCAGATAAAAAATATAAGCCCAATTTAAAACAAAGTGCCCAGGAAGTACTCTATAGGGTGGCAATACACCATGTCTCTTCTACTCCTATATTATTGCATGGCTATCATCTCCTATAATAATGATGACCTATTGTTTCCTGCTAGAACTGACAGGGGTAATGAACAGCGTATTAGCCTTGCTGAACTTCAGAGGACGGCGGCTAGGGACCCAACCAAATGCTCAAATCACCCACTGCAACTGGGGAAGGAAGATCCCACATACACACACATACACACACACACACACACACACACACCACACACACACACACACACACACACACACACAACACACACACACACACACACACACACACAGACACACACACACTTCCTTGACTTCGGCCCTTTTAGTATGCCACGTGTAGTATGCCACAGAATTAAGCAAAGTGTTGGGCATGCATTCCAAGTGGTAGGCTAAGTGGTATGTATATTAAAGCATAGCTGTATACTGATCCTGCTGCTCAGCCACTTTACCCCTGATTATATATACATACAGTGCCTTCAGAAAGTATTCATACCCCTTGACTTACAGAATGAATTTAAAATGGATTTAAAAATATATATATATCACCCATTTACACACAATACCCCATAATGACAAAGTGAAAACATGTTTTTAGACATTTTTGCTAATTTATTGAAAATTAAATACAGAAATATATTATTTACACAAGTATTCGCACCCTTGATACAATGCTTAGTAGAAGCACAATATATATGTAAACTACGGTTCAAAAATTTGGGATCACTTAGAACTGTCCTTGTTTTTGAAAGAAAAGCAAAAAATGTTGTCCATTAAAATAACATCAAATTGATCAGAAATACAGTGCAGACATTGTTAATGTTGTAAATGACTATTGCAGCTGGAAACGGCAGGTTTTTTATGGAATATCTACATAGGTGTACAGAGGCCCATTATCAGCAACCATCACTCCTGTGTTCCAATGGCACGTTGTGTTAGCTAATCCAAGTGTATCATTTTAAAAGGCTAATTGATCATTAGAAAACCCGTTTGCAATTATGTTAGCACAGCTGAAAACTGTTGTCTGCTTAAAGAAGCAATAAAACTGGCCTTCTTTAGACTAGTTTAGTATCTGGAGCATCAGCGTTTGTGAGTTCAATTACAGGCTCAAAATGGCCAGAAACAAAGAACTTTCTTCTGAAACTTGTCAGTCTATTCTTGTTCTGAGAAATGAAGGCTATTCCATGCGAGAAATTGCCAAGAAACTGAAGATCTCGTACAACGCTGTGTACTACTCCCTTCACAGAACAGAGCAAACTGGCTCTAACCAGAATAGAAAGAGGAGTGGGAGACCCCGGTGCACAACTGAGCAAGAGGGCAATTACATTAGAGTGTCTAGTTTAAGAAACAGACGCTTCACAAGTCCTCAACTGTCAGCTTCATTAAATAGTACCCGCAAACACCAGTCTCAATGTCATCAGTGAAGAGGCGACTCGGGGATGCTGGCCTTCTAGGCAGAGTTGCAAAGAAAAAGCCATATCTCAGACTGGCCAATAAAAAGAAAAGATTAAGATGGGCAAAAGAACACAGACACTGGACAGAGGAACTCTGCCTAGAAGGCCAGCATCCCGGATGTCTAAAGAAGGCCAGATATATATTCGCAGGTGTAAATATATATATTTTTATATTGATACTGCACTGTTGAGGAAAGAGCATGCAAGTAAGTGCTTCACTGTACCATTTACACCTGCGGCATTCTGTGCAAGTGACAAATACATTTAGATTGTATTTCAGTGCACTTCTACTACCAAACAACCATCTTCACTGTGGTTTCAGGGTAATAGTACTGTACATTAACAGTGGACTTATCACCCTGAGTTGCCATTACTGACTCTGTCTTAGTGATGTGTTTAGAAGCCCACTGCCTATACCAAGGTTTCACCGAAAGTTACTGTTCATTGTCAGACCTGGCAACCCACCATTTTGTATTCAGAACTGGTTCCGGTCTCACCATGTTTGTCTTCTCTGCCTATCGACTGTATAAAATGTACTATGTAATGTGTCAATGTCAACGAGGAGGACCATAATCCATGCAATGGGACCAGTTGCTACAACAGTAGGCCTATATACTGTATGTTGGCATACTGCCATCTCCCTGACCGGCTGGGGGCATGTTGTTGTTTAATGTATTGATCTACCATCTTGTTTTTTGCTTCTCCTTCCTGTTTTGGGGCTAGATGTATTGATCCTTCCTAGTATCTCCTCCAATAGGGCTTCTTGTCATTCACAAGTTCTATTAGACACGGACAGATCTTCTTGACATTGGCAGGATCTATCCTGTACATGTGGCTGGCATGGCAACCAAAATTACCCACATCTTGCAAAACAGAAAACACCCGTTCACAGTGACCAGGTAAAGTGCATGAGAAGAACTGAATGGAATCTTACGTTCATAATTAATCTCTTCACACCATACCAGTTAAGAGTAGGCCTAAAAAAGAAAATTATGAAAATATTATTTCCAAAATGTTATATATACATTTTCAGAAATGTTGGTAAATTAGGTCACTTGTGAAAGAGATGTGTGTGTTTTTTCACTGTCTCATCATGGCATGGGGTTGTTCAATGACTGACATATTTGTTTGAATTAACTACATGTTTAATAAACAACTGTACAAATTAAAAATATGACAAAAAAACATTGACGAAATGAGTCAATACAGTAGCATGAGTTCTGGATGTTAAACATTTGACATTTGAGTCATTTAGCAGATGCTCTTATCCAGAGCGACTTACAGTTAGTGCAGTCATCTTAAGATAGCAAGGTAAGAGCGACTTACAACCACATATCACAGTCAAATATACAGCAAATTAACATTCCATCCTAGCTAAATAATGGATATATAACGTTTCCCAAAAATCAATTTTAATACACACCTAAAATCTATGAATAACAAATCTGACATTATCATTTTACACACACATGAAGGTACCCATAAGTAATCATTTCTGGTGAATACACACAAATGTGAAAAATGTTGCATTTTGGAAATAAACTCTTCATATACAGTACTCACAATGCCTGAGGGTCATACAACTGCTATTAGTCCTATTGTACTTGTAAGAACATATCTGGTCACAGCAGTACATCAGTATTGGAAGGAATGAAAGATGGAACATAACGGCTGTTCTAGAATCAGAATCCCTCTGTTACATCAATGTGGAGGCTCCATTCAACACTCTGCTCCATGACGCTTCCATCACCTCCATCTCCCTAGATGGTTTGGCTGTCATCAAATCACATGCAAATTGTCTGATGTTTTCCCCCACACTTCCATCTGGAAGTGTCTGTACAGAGAGTAGGAATGCTAAATATGTGTGTGTTGTTGTGTGTGTGTGTGTGTGTGTGTGTGTTGTGTGTGTGTTGTGTGTGTGTGTGTGTGTGTGTGTGTGTGTGTGTGTGTGTGTGTGTGTGTGTGTGTGTGTGTGTGTGTGCGTGTGTGTACAGTACACCATATTAAAGAAACACTGTGTTACAGTCCTTGATGAGTCCGGATCATGTTACCTGCACAGTGCCCCCTATATGCTGTCTGTCGCTGCTGTTGTGAGTCAGAATATCCCTCCGACGGTAGCTAAGTATTCTCTAGTCTAGCACGTGTGGATTACAGCACAGCCTTCCTCAAATATTGTACAATTCATCTCACTGTAACATTATCAATTAAAATAAACACACTCTACGGTTATCCTCCTGGGCTTTGCAGTGGATGATGAGGTTTTATGAATGCTGCTGTGTTCAATGGAGTTCAACAGATGTCCAGATGGTTTGGATCAGTGGAGTTCAACAGATGTCCAGATGGTTTGGATCAGTGTAGTTCAACAGATGTCCAGATGGTTTGGATCATGTGGAGTTCAACAGATGTCCATAAGGTTGGTTCAGTGGAGTTCAACAGATGTCCAGATGGTTTGGTTCAGTTGGTTCAACAGATGTTCAGATGGTTTGGTTCAGTTGAGTTCAACAAATGTTCAGATGGTTTGGTTCACTTGAGTTCAACAGATGTCCAGATGGTTTGGTTCACTGAGTTCAACAAATGTGTCAGATGGTTTGGTTCAGTTGAGTTCAATAGATGTCCAGATGGATTGGTTCAGTTGAGTTCAACAGATGTCCAGATGTTTGGTTCACTTGAGTTCAAAGATGTCCAGATGGTTTGGTTCAGTTGAGTTCAACAGATGTCCATAAGGTTTGGTTTAGGTGTAGTTCAACAGATGTCCAGATGGTTTGGTTCACTTGAGTTCAACAGATGTCCAGATGGTTTGGTTCATTTGAGTTCAACAGATGTCCGATGGTTTGGTTAGTTGAGTTCAACAGATGTCCAGATGGTTTGGTTCACTTGAGTTCAACAGATGTCCAGATGGTTTGGTTCATTTGAGTTCAACAGATGTCCAGATGGTTTGGTTTAGTTGAGTTCAACAGATGTCCAGATGGTTTGGTTCATTTGAGTTCAACAGATGTCCAGATGGTTTGGTTCACTTGAGTTCAACAGATGTCCAGATGGTTTGGTTTAGTTGAGTTCAACAGATGTCCAGATGGTTTGGTTCATTTGAGTTCAACAGATGTCCAGATGGTTTGGTTTAGTTGAGTTCAACGATGTCCAGATGGTTTGGTTCACTGAGTTCAACAGATGTCCAGATTGGTTTGGTTCATTTGAGTTCAACAGATGTCCAGATGGTTTGGTCTAGTTGAGTTCAACAGATGTCCAGATGGTTTGGTCAGTTGAGTCAACAGATGTCCAGATGGTTTGGTTCAGTTGAGTTCAACAGATGTCCAGATGGTTTGGTTCAGTTGAGTTCAACAGATGTCCATAAGGTTTGGTTTAGTGTAGTTCAACATATGTCCAGATGGTTTGGTTCATTTGAGTTCAACAGATGTCCAGATGGTTTGGTTCAGTTGAGTTCAACAGATGTCCATAAGGTTTGGTTTAGTGTAGTTCAACAGATGTCGGATGGTTTGGTTTAGTGTAGTTCAACAGATGTCCAGATGTTTGGTTCAGTGGAGTTCAACAGATGTCCAGATGGTTTGGTTCAGTTGAGTTCAACAGATGTCCAGATGGTTTGGTTCAGTTGAGTTCAACAGATGTCCAGATGGTTTGGTTCAGTTGAGTTCAACAGATGTCCAGAAGGTTTGGTTTGGTGTAGTTCAACAGATGTCCATAAGGTTTGGTTTTAGTTGAGTTCAACAGATGTCCAGATGGTTGGTTCAGTTGGGTTCAACAGATGTCCAGATGGTTTGGTTCAGTTGAGTTCAACAGATGTCCAGATGGTTTGGTTTAGTTTAGTTCAACAGATGTCCAGATGGTTTGGTTTAGTGTAGTTCAACAGATGTCCAGATGGTTTGGTTTAGTTGAGTTCAACAGATGTCCAGATGGTTTGGTTCAGTTGGGTTCAACAGATGTCCATAAGGTTTGGTTTAGTGTAGTTCACATATGTCAGATGGTTTGGTTCATTTGAGTTCAACAGATGTCAGATGGTTTGGTTCAGTTGAGTTCAACAGATGTCCAGATTGTTTGGTTCAGTGAGTTCAACAGATGTCAGATTGGTTGGTTCAGTGGAGTTCAACAGATGTCCAGATGGTTTGGTTCAGTTGAGTTCAACAGATGTCCAGATGGTTTGTCTGTTCAGTGGAGTTCAACAGATGTCCATAAGGTTTGGTTTAGTGTAGTTCAACAGATGTCCAAGATGGTTTGGTTTAGTGTAGTTCAACAGATGTCCAGATGGTTGGTTTAGTTGAGTTCAACAGATGTCCAGTGGTTTGGTTCAGTTGGGTTCAACAGATGTCCATAGGTTTGGTTTAGTGTAGTTCAACATATGTCCAGATGTTTGGTTCATTTGAGTTCAACAAGATGTCCAGATGGTTTGGTTCAGTTGAGTTCAACAGATGTCCAGATTGTTTGGTTCAGTGAGTTCAACAGATGTCCAGATGGTTTGGTTCAGTGGAGTTCAACAGATGGTCCAAGATGGTTTTGGTTCAGTTGAGTTCAACAGATGTCCAGATGGTGAGTTCAACAGATGTCCAGATGGTTTGGTTCAGTTGAGTTCAACAGATGTCCAGATGGTTTGTCTGTTCAGTGGAGTTCAACAGATGTCCATAAGGTTTGGTTTAGTGTAGTTCAACAGATGTCCAGATGGTTTGGTTTAGTTGAGTTCAACAGATGTCCAGATGGTTTGTCTGTTCAGTGGCTGGATCCACTGGGTTACACGGTGAAACATCTTTCATAGCCGTATACACAGGCAGATACACACGTTCACTCTCTAGTGTAGATTTTACTGTTATTTTCCCCATTTTCCAAATGATACACCACAATAGCAACAGTGCCAAATGACAGAGCAACAGAGCCAAGCGGAGCCTGTGCCACTGTGCCAGGAGGCAGGAGTCACTCTGTTACACACAACCCAGATTATACTGCGGATGTTTCCACTATTAGCATTCCACAACAGCAGGAAGTGGTTAACCAGAGAACCATTGGAGTTTGACATTACTATTACTGGAGTGACAGTGTTCATCTTGATTCAGGAAAACAAATATCATGATGGTATGTTTCAGAGGAGGCTGGTTTTTGGAGGAGGTATAGGAGGACTGGCTTACTGTAAAGACTGGAATGGAATAGAACTGGTATACCTTTGTAAACCTTGTGAATTTAAACCAGCTCTTTATGTACATTCTATCTCATGAGTGTTGGTCATGTTGGATATTGCTATATTAACAAGAACACATGTCTTCATGACATAGAGAGCATGTTATTTCCCTACAGAGAGCAGTTTTCACCTTAGTGCAGGCTCCGAGAGAGTCCTCCTCAACCTATGACTTATTTTAGCTGTCTTTTCACCTGTTTTCAACATCTCGCAGGTTCTGCCAGGATTCCTGGCGATTACAGTCCACATAACTTCTCCCCACCAAGTACTTTCCTTTTACAAGCACTAAATCCCTTCTCTGTTGGTGTTCATTTAAAGGCTTTTGTTAGTGAGACTATGCTTTGAATAGTTTAAGTACCTTCAAACACTCCCTCCCAGGCACTCCCAGCAGCCAGTGGTTATGGATTACTATTACAAAAAGATTTCATATGGCTCTGAAACTTAGAGAGAGGTAGAAGAGAAAGACGGAGAGAGGGAGCTCACAGGTATACACGGGCTGCAGTAAATCGAAGCGCTTATAGCTTAGAAAGTTTCTCCCATAAATTCCTGGCTAGGCCAGGCAGGATCAAGGGAGAGTGCATTGGTGATGGCAGAATGGATTTCCTTTAGAATTCTCATCAGCCCCAGCTCTCAGCTCTGACAGGGAATAACAAACAACCAAGGCCTTCTAGGTAACGAGAGCCTTGTGCCCAGTTCACCTCTAGAACTCCTTTATCAAGAGTACACAGGGAACTAACATTAACAACAGGAGCTAACACAAGAATTTAACATGTTATTCTTGTTCTGCTTGTTAGTGCTGATTATAGTCATATTTCAGGCTCTTTTCATGGAAAGGGATGTGYGAATTATGCTAGCGTGATAGATGGCCAAGGCCAGCGAGAATGATATAAAAGATACTTCAGAGCTGAATTGTGCACTCTTAGTCAGAATGAAAAACAAATTGATACATTTTCAAGATAACAAGAGTCAAGAGTGGGGGGGGTTCGACTGTCACGTCGTGGACATAGAGAGCTTTTAATTCTCTATTGTCTGGTTGGGGCGTGATAGTGACTAGGGTGGGTCATCTAGGTGATTAATGGTTTATGTTGGCCTGGTATGCTTCCCAATCAGAGACAGCTGTTTATCGTTGTCTCTGATTGGGGATAATATTTAGGTAGCCATTTTCCCCATTGTGTTTGTGGGATCTTGTCTACAGATAGTTGCCTGTGTGRACACCAGTAGCTTCACGTTTCGTTCAGTATTTTGTTGTTTTTGTTCGGTGTTCATTTAAATAAAAGAAAATGTATGCCTACCACGCTGCACCTTGGRCCAATCRTTACGACGATCGTGACAGCAAAGATATTACTACTAGAGTCAAGACAAATCTGCAAAGATATTATAACAAGAGTCAAGATAAATCTGCAAAGATATTTAACTTGGCCATCAGCACCCATTCAAAATAAAAATGCAACTGCCACTGCAAACAGCAATTTACACTCATAGAAAAAAGCCTTTCAGAAGGGTTCTTCGGCTCTCCCCGTAGGAGAACACTTTTTGATTCCTGGTAGAACCCTTTTTAGTTCCAGGTATAATTATTTTGGGTTCCATGTAGAACCCTCTGTGGAAAGAGTTCTTCATGGAACCCAAAAGGGTTCTACCTGGAACAAAAGAAAGAGAATAAAAATCATGTTCACGTTTAAATATTCCTCTCCTCTATCAGCCTCAGTCTCCGTGCTTTGATCATTTTAACCACCCAGTCTAGCGCGCATTAGCTGTCTTCATTGAACCCATCACCTTTAAAATGCACCGTCGTGTTGGAGCGCACCCAGGCTGAACTTTTACATAATTCGTTTGACACTGCAGGCCCTTGCAGACGTGTGTGTGTGTGTGTGTGTTTGTATACGTACATACATGAACAAGGCAGTTAACCCACTGTTCCTAGGCCGTCATTGAAAATAAGAATTTGTTCTTAACTCACTTGCCTAGTTAAATAAAAAAATCTATAAAAAGTATGTCTGTGTGTATGCATGTGTGTTCTCGCCCGTGTTTGTGTGTGTGGCCCTCAGTCTATAATACCGAGGTGGGAGAGAAAAGAAAGCTCTGAGCGTCTGACTCTGGCAGCAGAGGAAGAGTCTGTTTTTAGCAGAGGAAGAGGGAGGAAGAGGCTGTCTTTAGCAGAGGTAGAGGAAGAGGCTGTATTTAGCAGAGGAAGAGGAAGAGGCTGTTTTTAGCAGAGGGAGAGGAAGAGGCTGTCTTAAGCAGAGGAAGAGGAGGAGGCTGTCTTTAGCAGAGGAAGAGGAGGAGGCTGTCTTTAGCAGAGGAAGAGGCTGTCTTTAGTAGAGGGAGAGGAAGAGGCTGTCTTTAGCAGAGGAAGAGGAAGAGGCTGTTTTTAGCAGAGGAAGAGGAAGAGGCTGTTTTTAGCAGAGAGAGAGGAGGCTGTCCTTAGCAGAGAGAGAGGAGGCTGTCCTAAGCAGAGAGAGGAGGCTGTCCTTAGCAGAGAGAGAGAGGAGGCTGTCCTTAGCAGAGAGAGAGGAGGGTGTTCTTAGCAGAGAGAGAGGAGGGTGTTCTTAGCAGAGAGAGAGAGGAGGCTGTTCTTAGCAGAGGGAGAGGAAGAGGCTGTCTTTAGCAGAGGAAGAGGAGGGGGCTGTCTTTAGCAGAGGAAGATGAGGAGGCTGTCTTTAGCAGAGGGAGAGGAAGAGGCTGTCTTTAGTAGAGGGAGAGGAAGAGGCTGTCTTTAGCAGAGGTAGAGGAAGAGGCTTTCTTTAGCAGAGGAAGAGGAAGAGGCTGTTTTTAGCAAAGAGAGAGGAGGCTGTCCTTAGCAGAGAGAGAGAGGAGGCTGTCCTTAGCAGAGAGAGAGGAGGCTGT
>NW_019944161.1:48228-50441 GCF_002910315.2 Salvelinus sp. IW2-2015
GAGAGAGGAGGCTGTTCTTAGCAGAGGGAGAGGAAGAGGCTGTTCTTAGCAGAGGGAGAGGAGGAGGCTGTTCTTAGCAGAGGGAGAGGAGGAGGCTGTTCTTAGCAGAGGGAGAGGAGGAGGCTGTTCTTAGCAGAGGGAGAGGAAGAGGCAAACAACTCCTGGTTATCTTCTCATTACAATCGGACAGAGACACTGTAAAAGATGTGTAATTACGCTCCAATATTCCATGACTAAAACACAATAAGGTAATAAGGAGAGGGCACAGAGTGGTCAGAGGTGTGCATCCCAAATGGCCCCCTATTCCCTATTATAGTGCACTACTTTTGGCCTAATAGTTTTAGTATGTGGGTCATCTGATGGTAGCTGCTTTGCAATAAATATAAGCCATGGTTTCTCCACAGAAGGACAACCTCAAGGAACTCTGTCTGGGCTTTGACTGTTCAACTTGCCAAAGCCTCCCCATTGCTACGCCTGCCAACCTTGAGACTTCCAGATGCAAAAAATAATTTCAGAAGATGTCAGGACAACTGAAGCATGTAAATAACTGCATTTCAACTGACAGCTCATTTGAATGAGGAATAGCTGATCGCTGGTGTAATCTAGGGTATGCGTCCCAAACGCCACCCTATTCCCTATTTTATTAGTGCACTACAGGGATCTGGTCAAAAGTAGTGTACTTTATAGGGCTCTGGTCAAAAGTAGTGCACTACATAGGGTATAGGGTGCCATTTGGGCTACATTTCTGTGTGTTCTCGCCCATGTCTGAGGAGACTGTCTTCAGTAGAGGGAGAGGAGACTGTCTTTAGTGGAGGGAGAGGAGGCTGTTTTTAGTAGAGGGAGAGGAGACTGCCTTTAGTGGAGGGAGAGGAGGCTGTCTTTAGTAGAGGGAAAGGAGGCTGTCTTTAGTAGAGGGAGAGGAGGCTGTCTTTAGTGGAGGGAGAGGAGACTGTCTTTAGTGGAGGGAGAGGAGGCTGTCTTTAGTGGAGGGAGAGGAGGCTGTCTTTAGTAGAGGGAAAGGAGGCTGTCTTTAGTAGAGGGAGAGGAGGCTGTCTTTACATTTACATTTACATTTAAGTCATTTAGCAGACGCTCTTATCCAGAGCGACTTACAAATTGGAAAGTTCATACATATTCATCCTGGTCCCCCCGTGGGGAATGAACCCACAACCCTGGCGTTGCAAGCGCCATGCTCTACCAACTGAGCCACACGGGACCTCCTTTAGTGGAGGGAGAGGAGACTGTCTTTAGTAGAGGGAGAGGAGACTGTATTTACTAGATGGAGAGGATGCTGACTTTAGTAGAGGGAGAGGAGGCTGTCTTTAGTAGAGGGAGAGGAAGATGTCTTTAGTAGAGGGAGAGGAGACTGTCTTTAGTAGAGGGAGAGGAAGATGTCTTTAGTAGAGGGAGAGGAATATGTCTTTAGTAGAGGGAGAGGAAGATGTCTTTAGTAGAGGGAGAGGAAGATGTCTTTAGTAGAGGGAGAGGAAGATGTCTTTAGTAGAGGGAAGCGGGAAGAATGTCTTTAGTAGAGGGAGAGGAAGATGTCTTTAGCCGGAGGAAAGTGAATTGAAAATTGAATTTTCCAGCCACCATTATGCTTGAAAATATGGAGTGTGGTCGTCAATAATGCGCTGTTTTGGATTTGCCCCAAACCTAGCACTTTGTCTTCAGAACAAAGGTGAATTACTTTGCCACACTTRCTTCATTTCAGTCTGTCAATTAGGTTAACGTTGTGGAGTAACTACAATGATGTTGATCCATCCTCAGAGGACATTCCTGCAGTCAGCATACCAATTGTACGCTCCCTCAAAACCTGAAACATCCGTGTTATTGTGTTGTGTGACAAAACTACACATTTTAGATTGGCCGTTCATTGTCCCCAGCACAAGGTGCACCTGTGTAATGATCATGCTTTTTAGCTTCTTGATATGCCGCACCTGTCAGGTGGATGAATTATCTTGGCAAAGAACAAATGCATCATCATGAATTTTGAAAATAATAATGGCAATGTTGCACTATCCAGGTGTGGAAAGCTCTTAGAGATTTACCCAGAAAGACTCACAGCTGTAATCGCAGSCAAAGGTGCTTCTACAAAGTACTGACTCAGGGGTGTGAATACTTATACAAATTTGATTTCTGTATTTAATTTGGAATATATTAGCAAACATTTCTAAAATGTAACTTCATCATTATGGGGTATTGTGTGTAGA
>NW_019944161.1:51407-57875 GCF_002910315.2 Salvelinus sp. IW2-2015
ACAGGATAACACAATTTACACTCATAGAAAAAACCTTTCAGAAGGTTCTTCGCTCTCCCCGTAGGAGAACAACTTTTTGATTCCTGGTAGAACCCTTTTTTAGTTCCAGGTATAATTATTTTTGGTTCCCATGTAGAACCCTCTGTGGAAAGAGTTCTTCATGGAATCCCAAGAAGGTTCTACCTGGAACGAAAAAGAAAGCAGAAAAAAATCACCATGTTGCACGTTTAAATATTCCTCTCCTCTAATCAGCCTCAGTCTCCGTGCTGTTGATCATTTTTAACCACCCAGTCTAGCGCGCAATTAGCTGTCTTCATTGAACCATCACCTTTAAAGATGCAAAACCGTCGTGTTGAGCGCACCAGGCTAACTTTACATAATTCGTTTGGACACTGCAAGGGCCTTGCAAGACGTGTGTGTGTGTGTGTGTGTTTGTATCGTACATACATGAACAAGGCAGTTAAACCCCAAGCTGTTCCTAGGCCGTCATTTGAAAATAAGAATTTGTTCTTAACTCACTTGCCTCGTTAAATAAAAAATCTATAAAAAGTATGTCTGTGTGTATGCATGTGTGTTCTGCCCGTGTTTTGTGTGGTGTGGCCATCAGTCTGATAATACCGGGTTGGAAGATGAAAGAAAGCTCTGTGCGATGACTCCATGGCAGCAGAGGAAGAGTCTGTTTTTAGGCAGAGGAAAGGGAGGAAGCAGGCTGTCTTTAGCAAGAGGTAGAGGAAAGAGGCTGTATTTAGCAGAGGAAGAGGAAGAGGCCTGTTTTTAGCAGAGGGAGAGGAAAGAGGCTGTCTTAAGCAGAGGAGAGGAGGAGGCTGTCTTTAGCAGAGGAAGAGGAGGAGGCTTGGTCTTCAGGCAGAGGGAAGAGGCTGTCTTTAGTAGAGGGAGGGAAGAGGCTGTCTTTAGCAGAGGAGAGGAAGAGGCTTGTTTTAGCAGAGAAGAGGAAGAGGCTGTTTTTTAGCAGAGAGAGAGGAGGCTGTCCTTTTAGCAGAGAGAGAGGAGGCTGTCGCTCAGCAGAGGAAGAGGAGGCTGTCCTAGCAGAGAGAGAGAGGAGGCTGTCCCTTAGCAGAGAGAGAGGAGGGTGTTCTTAAGCAGAGAGAGAGGAGGGTGTTCTTAGGCAGGAAGGAGAGGAGGCCTGTTCTTTAGCAGCGGGAAGGAAGAGGCTGTCTTAGCAGAGGAAAGAGGAGGGGCTGTCTTTAAGCCAGAGGAAGATGAGAGGTGTCTTTAGCAGAGGGGAGGAAGAGGCTGCGTCTTTAGTAGAGGGAAAGAGAAGAGCTGTCTTTAGCAGAGGTAAGAGGGAAGAGGCTTTTTAGCAAGAGGAAGAAGGAAGAGGCTGTGTTTAGCCACAGAGGAGGAGGCTGTCCTTAGCAGAGAGAGAGAGGAGGCTGTCCCTTGAGCAGAGAGAGAGGAGGCTTGTTCTTACAGAGAGAGAGAGGAGGCTGTTCTTAGCAGGGAGGGAAGAGGCTGTTCTTAGCCGAGGGAGAGGAGGAGGCTGTTCTTTAGCAGAGGGAGAGGAGGAGGCTGTTCTTAGCAGAGGGAGAGGAGAAGGCTGTTCTTTAGAAGAGGGAGAGGACGGAGCTGTCTTAGCCAAGGGAGAGAGGAGGCCTGTTCTTAGCAAGGGAGAGGAAGGAGGCTGTTCTTAGCGAGAAGGGAGAGGAAGGAGCTGGTTCCTTAGCAGAGGGAGACAGGAGGAGGCTTCTCTTAGCAGAGGGAGATGGAGCGAGGGCTGGTTCTTGAGCATAGGGAGAGGGAGTGAAGGCTGTTTTAGCCAGAGGGAGAGGAGGGAGGCTGTTCTTAGCAGAGGGAGAGGAAGAGGCAAACAACTGCCTGGTTATCTTTCTCAATTACAATGGACAGAGACACTGTAAAGGAATGTGGTAATTACGCTCCAATATTCCATGACTAAAACACAATAAGGTAATAAGGAGAGGGCACAGAGTTGGTCAGAGGTTGCAGTCCCAAATGGCCCCCTATTCCCTATATAGTGCACGTACTTTTGGCCTAATAGTTTTAAGTATGTGGTCATCTTGATGGTAGCTGTCTTTGCAATAAAAAAAGCCATGGTTCTCCAACAGAAAGGACAACCTCAAGAACTCTGTCTGGGCTTTTGACTGTTCAACTTGCCAAAGCCTCCCTTGCTAACGCCTGCCAACCCTTGAGCTTCCAGAATGCAAAAAATAAATTTCAGAAGATGTCAGGACAACTAAGCATGTAAATAACTGCATTTAACCTGACAGCTCAATTGAATGAGGAATAGCTGATCGCTGGTGTAATCTAGGGTATGCGGCCCAAACGCCACCCTATTCCCTATTTATTAGTGCACTAACAGGGATCTGGGTCAAAAGTAGTGTACTTTATAGGGCTCTGGTCAAAAGTAGTGCACTTAAATAGGGTATAAGGGTGCCATTTGGGCTTACATTCTGTTGGTTCTCGCCATGTCTGAGGAGACTGTCCTTCATTAGAGGGAGAGGGAGAACTGTCTTTTTATGGGAGGGAGAGGAGCTGTTTTAGTAGAGGGAGAAAGGAGACTGCCTTTAGTGAGGGAGGAGGCCTGTCTTTAGTAGAGGGAAAGGAGGCTTTGTCTTTAGTAGAGGGAGGAGGCTGTCTTTAGTGGAGGGAGAGGATACTGTCTTTATAGAGGGAGAGGATGACTGGTCTTTACTGATGGAGAGGATGCTGACTTTAGTAGAGGGAAGAGGAGGCTGTCTTTAGTAGAGGGAGAGGAAGATGTCTTTAGTAAGAGGGAGAGAGACTGTCTTTAGGTAGAGGGAGAGGAAGATGTCTTTTAGTAGAGGAGAAGGAAGATGTTCTTTAGTAGAGGGAGAGGAAGATGCTTTAGTAAAGAGGGAGATGGAAGATGTCTTTAGTAGAGGGGGAGAGGAAGATTCCTTTAGTACAAGGAGAGGAAAGGTCTTTTATAGAGGGAGAGAAGATGCTCTTTAGTAGAGGGAGAGGCAGATGTCTTTAGTAAGGCAGAGGAAATGTTTTCGTAGAGAGAGAGGAAGATGTCTTAAGTCACAGGGAGAGGAAGATCTTTAGTAGAGGGAGAGGAAGATGTCTTTAGTAGAGGGAGAGGAAGATGTCTTTAGAGAGGGAGAGGAAGATGTCTTTAGTAGATGGGAGAGGAAGATGTTCCTTTTAGTAGAGGGGAGAGGAAATATGTTTCCTTTAGTAGAGGGAGAAGGAAGATGTCTTTAAGTAGACAGGGAGAGGGAGATGTCTTTACGTAGAGGGAGGGAAGATGTCTTTAGTAGAGGGAAGCGGGAAGAATGTCTTAGTAGAGGGAGAGGAAGAGTCTTTACCGGAGGAAAGTGAATTGAAAATTGATTTTTCGCAGCCACCATTATGCTTGAAAATAATGGAGTGTGGTCGTCCAAATAATGCCGCTGTTTTGGATTTGCCCCAAACCTAGCACTTTGTTCTCAGAACAAAGGTGAATTACTTTGCCACACTTTCTTCATTTCCAGTCTGTCAATTAGGTTAACGTGTGGAGTAACTTACATGATGTTGATCACATCCTCAGAGGACATTCCTGCAGTCAGCATACCAAATTGTACGCTCCCCCTCAAAACGCTGAAACATCCGCGTGTATGGTGTTCGTGTGACAAAACCTACACATTTTTAGATTGGCCGCATTGTCCCAGCACAAGGTGCACCTGTGTAATGATCTGCCTTTTTAGCTTCTTGGATATGCCGCACCTGTCCAGGTGGATCGAATTAATCTTGGTCAAAGAACAAATGGCATCGATCATGAATTTTGAAAAATAATAATGGCAATGTTGCAGCTATCCAGGGTGGAAAGCTCTTAGAGATTTACCCAGAAGAACTCACAGCTGTACAATACTGACTCAGCGGTGGTGAATACTTATACAAATTTGAATTTTCTGTAATTTAATTTGGAATATATTAGCAACCATTCTAAATGTAACTTTCATCATTATGCGTATTGTGGGGGGGGGGGGGGGGGGGGGGGGGGTGTAGATGGGTGAAGAACGAAACATATAGGTACTCCAATTTTGAATCAAGGCTGTAACCTAACAAAATTGGATAAATCAAAGGCATATGAAAATTCTTTCTCTGAAGGCACTGTAATCTACTATAGAAGAGAGAGAGAGAGAAGAGAGAGAGAGAGAGAGAGAGAAGAGAGAGAAGAGAGAGAGAGAGAGAGAGAGAGAGAGAGAGAGAGAGAGAGAGAGAGAGAGAGAGAGAGAGAATGCAACTAAATCCATTTTTCTTCTTCTTTCTATCTATCCACAGCACTGAGACAACAACCTGTCAGCCACTCAAGGCTGATGAGAGGAATGGCGAGGCAGCAGACACCACGTTGGACACAACCACAGACAGAAATGGATGCATTAGAGACACGGGAAGACACAAACATGGCAGCTATCATCGGACGCGGAGGTGAGTGCCTTTGACTAAATTTATTCACTCTTTTTCAAATAGAGAAGAAATGAAAAAAGCCTTTTGAAGGTGAGCAGTCTTTGCAGATAAGTAGGTTTGAGAATTTAACATTTGTCTTCTGGTATCTTTTGTAACACAAAGTTACTCAGCTTTCTTTGGCACGACTGTTCGAACAGACCTAGCYTTTAAGAGCATTTGGCCAGTAACCCAAAATCTGCCGTTCTGCAATTGAGTAAGGCATGTAACCCTCAACAACTGCTCCCTAGGCGCTGATGACATGGATTAACAGGTTAAAGCAGCCACCCCCTCATCTCAAATTCAGATGGGGTTGGGTTAAATGTGGGAGACACAATTCAGTTGAATGCATTCAGTTGTGCAACTGACTAGGTATCAAGATGGCGTCAACAGATATGGCAGCTCRGCTTCTAGCGCCTAAGAAACTTTGCAGTCTTATTTTTTTTTGGTTTGTTATTTCTTAAATTATTAGCCCAGAAATGTTTTTGTGTGTTATTACATACAACCGGAAAGAACTTTTGGATATCAGAGCGGGAATACGACTTTCCTGAATTGGATCCTTTGTTSGTACCCCCAGGGCAATTGAACTTATTCCAGAGGCTGCTCCAAAACACTGSCGGCGGAGCAGAGGTATTCGGAGTGGACTTCTAGTCCAACTCAGGAGTCGTGCACACCATCCACCACTTCCGAGTATATTACTCGCTAATGTTCAGTGTCTGGGTAATAAAGTAGAAGAGCTCAGGGCGAGGATCTCCTTCCAGAGAGATATCAGGGATTGTAACATACTGTTTCACGGAAACATGGCTCTCTCGGGATATACTGTCCCCGTCCATACAGCCAGCTGGATTCTCAGTACATCGCACAGACAGGAATAAAGAACTCTCCGGGAAGAAGAAAGACTGGGGTGTATATTTCATGATAAACAACTCATGGTGTAATTGTGATAACATAGAGAAACTCAAGTACTTTTGTTCACCTGACCTAGGGTTCATCAGGAAGTGGATAGAGGATGTTGTTGTGACTGGGTTCATCAGGAAGTGGATAGAGGATGTTGTTGTGACTGGGTTCATCAGGAAGTGGACCTAGAGGATGTTTTGTTGAGTGACTTTCGGGGGTTTCCTCGTCAGGAAGTGCTAGAGGATGTTGTTGTGACTGGGTTCATCAGGAAGTGGATAGAGGATGTTGTTGTGACTGGGTTCATCAGGAAGGTGGATAGAGGATGTTTTTGTGCTGTTCATCGGAAGTGGATAGGGAGATGTTGTTGTGATGGCTGGGAATTATGAATCACGGGGGTATCAGATGGATAGAGCAGGGGTTGTGTCTGTGACGTTGGCGTTCATCAAGGAAGTGGAAGAGATTTTTGACTGGTCCACAGACTGAAGATGTCTGTTTGACTTGGCTTCATTCAGGAAGTAGATTAGAGATTTTTGTGACTGGGCTTCATTAGGAGTGGATAGAGGATGTTGTTGTGACTGGCTTCATCAGGAGTTGGAGTGAGGATAGTTGTTGTCATGGTGTTCATCAGGAATGGATAGAGGATGTTTTGTGACTGGTCATCAGGCATGGATAGAGGATGTTTTTGTGACTGGCTTTCTCAGGAAGTGGAATAGAGGTTTTTGTTCTGTTCCAGATGTTAGGGTCTGTGAGCTGGTTTTTGCTTTTGGTGTGGGTCTCATCTCGGTGTGTATATGTTCAGTCTGTCTGTGCTGTGCGTTTAAGTGGTTGGGAATTTGGGTAGAGGATGTTCGTTTGTGACTGGTTCATCCTCTAGGTAAGCTGGATAGAGGTCATGTTGATTTGTGACTCCCTAGTCGGGTTCATTCAGGGAAGTGGGAATCAGAGGAATGTTGTTTGTGACTGGCTTCAATCATGTGAATGTGGAATAGAGGATGTTGTTGTGATGGGTTTCAGGAAGTGGAATAGAGGATGGTTGGGTTGTGACCTTTTTCGCGCGGTGTCTTTACATAGGATTTTTACCAGTGGATTTGAGGGTTTGTTGTGTGTGACTCGAGTGGGGTTGTGCTTTATTGCGGAGGGCGT
>NW_019944161.1:58564-64062 GCF_002910315.2 Salvelinus sp. IW2-2015
ATGTTGTTGTGACTGGCTTCATCAGGAAGTGGATAGAGGATGTTGTTGTGACTGGGTTCATCAGGAAGTGGATAGAGGATGTTGTTGTGACTGTGATGATTAGAACTTATCCAAACCAGAGACCGTGGATAGATGGCAGCATTCACGCAAAACTGAAACCACAAACCCCCGCATTTAACCATGGCAAAGGGACTGGGGACTGGGAACATGGGCGTGTACAAACAGACCAGCTACGACCTCCATAAGGCAATCAAAGAGGAAAAACGACAGTACAGGGACAAAGTAGAGTCACAATTCAACAGCTCAGACACAAAACGTATGTGGCAGAGACTCTAGACAATCGGGGATTGTAAAGGGAAAGCCAGGCACGTCGCGGTAGGGCTGGGCGATATGGCCAAAATATCATACCACTGTATTTTAAAATAATTGGACAGTATGATGGTATTTGACAGTATTTTATGTTGTAAAAGTTCTAAATGTGCTTCATGAGTACTGTGTTATGCTAGGGTGGCAACACATKCGTTCTAAGGATATTTCTCCATTCTTTTATACTGTTCAATTGAACTTCAACTCAAAATCATTTTCATACATTTCTGCATTTCCTGCACTCATTTGAGATCATTTCCACACTGCCACGTAGGGCTGCACGATATGGGCAAACAATCTAGGCCTTATTTTTAACCAAATGTTGCAATTGTGATGTGACTTGCGATTTAGAGCAAAACACTTGGGTGAACTGTTGGAATCATGGAAATAGAATGATTATTCTAATTATATTGTTAGAGTATAATAGTGGACACTTTGAATACCGTGTTGTTTGACATGACAACGAGTGAAAATGCCATGGAGGAGTTATTGTGACAGGTTAGGAACCAAAGTGTTGACAAGTGTTTCCCACGCTAACGGACCCTAAAATCTMTGGCTACATTGAACGTTTTCTCTTAGCTACTTCATGTAGCTAACATATTCTTGCTTCACGTATTCCTCTTTGATTTAGAATATACTGTTGCATAAACAACATGCTGATTTAGGTCTACACCATCACTGGTATTATAAGGCTGTATAGCTAATTACTTTTGCTCCGACTCAGAGTATATTTATTAGCTAGCTAGCGATTAGCATTAGCGATTAGCATTAGTGGCTAACAATTAGTGGCTGACAAGATTTAGGCCCAACTTACTAAGAAAAGACAAACTAGCTGTTGGCAGATTTAAGAAAACAAACTATTAGTGTAATTATAGAATGCAAGTGGATTTATATTAAGAAGCAAAGTGAAAACAGTATTGTTGTTATCAACATTGTTGCCTGCACTGAATTGACCAATCAGACTGAACGCAAGTGTCTAGTGGTTGAGGAACAACAAATGTGCTCCTTGAGTGACAGGGGGCGGGGCTTGGTCTGTGTGGAAAATGGCATGGAGAGAGAGCAGAGAGAGATGACTGAAGTAACGAAGTTAACTATAAAAATGGACATTACACACGCCGTATCACATTTAACAAACCAAACATTCAAATACCGTTATAGAAGGCAAAAACCCAAACCGGTCCGTGCATCAATACCGGTATATTGTAAAATACGGTATACCATCCAGCCCTACGTCGCAGACACTGACGCCTTGCTTCCATACGAGCTAACAACTTTACCCGCTTTGAGGAAAACAACATTGAGCCGCTCACAGGGACTGRGTGCTCTCGTTGTCCTTGGCCGACGTGAGTAAGTCATTTGAGCATGTGCAGACCAGCTGGCCTGAGTGTTTACAGACATATTCAATCTCTCCATATCCCAGTCTGCTGTCCCCACTTCAAGATGTCTACCATTGTTATTGTATCCAAGAAAGCGAAGGTAACTGAACTAAATGACTATCGCCCCGTAGTACTCACTTCTGTCATCATGCAGTGCTTTGAGAGGCTAGTTAAGGACGATATCACCTCCACCGACACCCTAGACCCACTATAATTTGCATATTGCCACAACAGATCCACGAACGACACAGTCACCATTGCACTGCACACTGCCCTATCCCACCTACAAAAGAGAAATACCTATGTAAGAATGCTGTTCATCGACTACAGCTCAGCCTTCAACACCATAGTGACCTACAAGCTCATCACTAAGTCTAGGGAACTGGATCTGAACCCCTTCCTGTGAAACTTGGTCCTGGACTTTCTGACGGGCCGACCCCAAGTGGTGAAGGTAGGTAACAACACCTCCGCCACGCTGATCCTCAAAACAGGGGCCCCACAGGGGTGTGTGCTCAGCCCCCTCCTGTACTCCCTGTTCACCCATGGCTGCGTGGTCACGCACATCTCCAACTCAATCATCAAGTTTGCTGAAGACACAACAGAGGTAGTGCTGATTGTCAACAATGATGAGACAGCCTACAGGGAGGAGTTGAGAGACCTGGCAGAGTGGTGCCAGGGAAATAACCTCTCCCTCAACGTTAACAAAACAAAAGAGCTGATTGTGGACAACATGAGACAGCAGAGAGAGCACACCCCCATGGGGGCCACAGTGGAGAGTGTCAGAAGCTTCAAGCTCCTTGGCATGCACATCACTGAGAACCTGAAATGGTRCCTTCACACTGACAGCGTGGTGAAGAAGGTGAAACAGCGCCTCTTCAACCTCAGGCGGGTGAAGGAATTTGGCTTGGCCCCTAAGACCCTCACAAACTTCTACAGATGCACCATTGAAAGCATCCTGTTGGGCTGTATAACCGCCTGGTATGGCAATTGCACTGTCCGTAACGGTGCAGTCAGCCCAACACATCACAGGAGGCACACTGCCCGCCCTCCAGGACATCTACAGCCCCCGGGGGCACAGGAAGGCCAAGAACCACAGCCACCCGAGCCACGGCCTGTTTACCATGGTACCATCTAGAAGAAGGAGACAGTACAGGTGCATCAAAGCTTGGACAGAGAGACTGAAAAACAGCTTCTATCTCCAGGCAAGTCAACACTAGTCACCACTACCCGGCCTCCGCCCTGCACCTTAAAGACTGCTGCTTTATGTACATACAGTCATTGAACACTGGTCACTTTAATAATGTTTACATATTGTTTCACCCACTTTATATGTATATACTGTATTCTAGTCAAGGCTCATCCTACTGAGCCAGGCCCAGCCAATGAGTGTTTCGCCACAAAAGGGCTATATTACAGACAGAAATACTCCTCAGCACCCTCCTCAGATTATCTCGCAGGTGACGAAACCAAATGTGGAGGTCCTGGGCTGGTGTGGTTACACATGGTCTGCGGTTGTGAAGCCGGTTGGACGTACTGCCAAATTCTCTAAAACGACGTTGGAGGCAGGTTATGGTAGAGAAATTAACATTCAATGATCTGGCAACAGCTCTGGTGGACATTCCTGCAGTCAGCATGCCAATTGCACACTCCCTCAAAACTTGAGACATCTGTGGCATTGTGTTGTGTGACAAAAACGGCACATTTTAGAGTGGCTTTTTATTGTCCCCAGCACAAGGTGCACCTGTGTGATGATCATGCTGTTTAATCCACTTCTTGATTTGCCACACCTGTCAGGTGGGTGAATTATGTTGGCAAATGGGAGATATGCTCACTAACAGGGATGTAAACAAATTTGTAAAACACATTTTAGAAATGTGGACATTTTCTTGGATCTTTTATTTCAGCTGATGAAACATGGGACCAACACTTTACATGTTCCGCTTATATTTTTATTCAGTATATATACTGTATTCTAGTTATGGCACATCATATAGATCTTATTTACTTTTGGGCGGGGGGGATTATGTGTGTATTTTTTTTATTGCTATGTATTACAGCCCTGTTGGAGCTAGAAACACAAGCATTTCACTACACCTGCAATAACATCTGAAAATCTGTTTTCGCAACCAATAAACTTTCATTTTATTTTATTTTATTTGATTAGCAGAGAGAGAGAGGAGAGCAGGGGTAGAGAGAGGAGAGCGGGGGATAGAGAGGGAGCAGGGGAGAGAGAGGAAGAGCGGGGATTAGACGAGGACAGAGCAGGGGTAGAGAGAGGGAGAGCGGGGGAATAGAGAGGAAGCCGGGGAGAGAGAGGAGAGCAGGGGAGAGAGAGGAGAGGGGGGATAGAAGGAGAGCAGGGGAGAGAGAGGAGAGCGGGGGATAGACGAGGAGAGGCAGGGGGAGAGAGAGGAGAGCGGGGGATAGGAGAGGAGAGCAGGGGGACGCAGGAGAATGAGAAGGGATAGCACGAGAGAGGGGGAGAGAGAGGAGAGCGGCGGGATGACGAGAGCGAGAGAGGGAGGAGAGAGAAGGAGCCGGGAGGATAGAAGGAGAGCGGGGAGAGAGAGGAGGAGAGACGGCGGGAAGAGGGAGAGGAGAGGAGGAGAGCGGGAGAGAGAGGAGAGCAGTGGAGAGAGAGGAGAGCGGGGGAAGAGAGAGGAGAGCAGGGGGAGAGAGAAAGCAGGGAGAGAAGGCGGCGGGATAGAGAGGAGGCAGGGGGAGAGGATAGGGGAAGAGGAGAGCGGGGAGAGAGGAGAGGGGGAAGGAGGAGAGCGGGGGAGAGGAGAGAGCGGGGGAGAGAGAGGAGAGGCGGGGGAGAGAGGAGACGGGGGGGAGAGAGGAGAGGGGGGAGAGAGCGGAGGGAATGAGCACAGGAGGGGGGAGAAGAGAGGAGAGGGGGGATAGAGAGGGGAGCGGGGATAGAGAGGAGAAGCAGTCAGGGAGAGAGAAGGAGCGCGGTGGGAGAGAGGAGAGCCGGGCAGAGAAGGAGAGCGGGGGAAGAGAGAGAGAGCGGGGAGAGACGAGAAGACAGAGGGGGAGAGAGAGAGAGAGAGGGGGAGAGAGAGGAGGCAGGGGGGAGAGTAGAGGAAGAGCGGGGGAGAGAGAGAGAGGAGAGCAAGGGAGGGAGAGAGGACAGTGGGGGAAGAGACGGAGAGCGGGGGAGAGGGAGGAGAGCAGGGGGGAGAGAGAGGAGAGCGGGAGAAAGAGAGGAGAGGGGGGTAGGAGAGACGGAGAGCAAGGGGAAGAAGGAGAGAGGGAGAGAAAGCAGGAAAAGGAGAGTGGGGAGAAGAGAGGGGAGCAGGGGAGAGAGGTGAGAGCATGAGAGAAGAGGGGAGGGGAGGAGAGAGGGGAGCAGGAGAGAGAGGGGAGCAGGGAGAGCGAGGGGAAGAGCAGGGGGAGAGAGAGAGCTGGGGAGAGAGGAGAAGTGGGGGGAGGAGGAGAGCGGGGGAGGGGGGATGAGCAGGGGCGGAGGAAGAGGAGGGAGAGATTAGGAGAGCGGGGAAGAGAGAGGAGAGCAAGGGGCAGAGAGAGGAAGAAGGGAGAAGAGAGGAGGAGAAGAGAGAGATGAGACTAGAGAGAGAGAGAGAGGAGAGAGAGAGAAGAGAGGAGAGCAGGGAGTGCAAGAGGTGTGAACGGAGAGCAGGGGAGAGGAGAAGTTGAAGGGCGAGGGAGAGAGGAGGAGAGCCGAGAGCTGAGAGATGAGAGGGGGAATGGGGAGGATGGGTGTGGGAGTGCAGGGGGAAAAGAGAGAGG
>NW_019944161.1:64087-67032 GCF_002910315.2 Salvelinus sp. IW2-2015
AGTGAGGAGAGCAGGGGGAGAGGAGAGGAAGGAAGGGGAGAGAGGGAAGCAGAGGGCAGGAGAGAGAGAGAAGACGGGAAAGGGAAGAGGAGCGGGGGGAGGAGCAGGGGCAGCAGGAGAGAGGGGCAATATTGAGCAACATGAAACAGTCTCTGATGTTCTTCTGATGATTATTATAACATATTTTACACATTAAAATAATCTGGATAAAATCAATTATTCATGGTGGAGAACTTTTAATTTCTTAGAAGTAAAAAAATGTGATTTGATTAATGACTAAGGCCAGGAGTTTTTTGGGCAGGTCACACAGTGAGGAAAAACTCCTATGCCCATCCTTGCCTGATTCTGTACTGAGTGTTTTCATAGGACAGCCCGGGGACGCTAGTGGGAAGGGAAGCAGTAAACCTGGGGGGTGGTAGGTAGTCTAGCGGTTAAGAGTGTTGGGCAAAATAACTGAAAGGTTGCTGGTTTGAAACCCAGAGACAACGTGTTGAAAAGTCTGCCAATGTGCCCTTGAGCAAGCCACGTAACCTTGTCCTATCTCTGTGCACCACTAGCTGACAGCTTGAAGTAATGGCCTCCATCAGAGGTCTGTTTATCATGGCTGTTCCCTGAAGGTCAGAGAGCTAAGGAGAGAGGACAGGAGCTAAAACCAAACCGCTCATTGAAAGATAGAGGGCTATGATGGCGAAACCACTGACATCAACTGACTCACCTCAGATTAATCTCTCGTGACAGTCTATGGAAATTGTCTCTGACTGCGGTCGTTTCTGTAGCTGTCTAGATAATGTTGTTCATATAGCTAGCTACCTTTTTGATTAGCTGTTGATCCTCAAGGACAACGTTACTACAGTTGGAGCGAATACYACAAATCTCTATGACTGTTTCATCCATCTTTATTTTATTCAATCACCATATCATGCTTTATTGCCGAACCAGAAATGACTCTTAACTACAGATCTAGGATTAGATTACCAGTCCCCAATCCTAACCTTTAATATGTACAATACAGTCAAAAACGAGATTTTCCTGTCAAATTAAATAAAATAAAAATAAATAAAAAACCTATTTCCAGACTATGAGATTGAAATAACAGTGAAATGGTGAAAATGAGGATAATACCGTTTCAGTGTAAGAACATGAAGAAACACCTGGAATGTCAGCCTGTTCAGGTGGGATGGACTTTTTCACCCACACCATTTTTATTTTTTATTTGTATTTCACCCTTATTTTACCAGGTAACACATTCTCATTTATAGTAACGACCTGGGGAATAGTTACAAGGGGAGAGGAAGGGGATGAATGAGCTAACTGTAAACTGGGGAAGATTAGATGACCGTGATGGTATGAGGGCCAGGTTGGGAATTTAACCAGGACACCGGGGTTACCACCCCTACTCTAACGATAAGTGCCATGGGATCTTTAGTGACCACAGAGAGTCAGGACACCCGTTTAACGTCCCATCCGAAAGACGGCATGACATCACAATCTGATTATTCTGACCAATGACCAGTCATATTTTATTTGCATATGGATCCTCCTACTTTGAAGGGGTAAGCGAGGTAGGCTTTAGAGTCTACGATCCTATCCGCCAATCAGGGTATGTAAATATATGRACATTTGTATCAACATGCCCATACGATCAGACTGAGCATTTCAATGGCAAACGGAGGCTCAGGGAAACAAATGATAACAGATATATATTTGAAGAAAAACCTTGCCCTTCCTGTGTGCACTGAGAACCCTGTTGCATCACAGCATGATGCTTAGAGCCACTCAGACACTGTTAGAGACCACGTCTGTTTACAGTTTTCAGGGACCATGCTCATTTGTAAATCAACAGCGTTTTACCTGCTCTGTATTGACGGCTCTGATTACACATTTTAAATGTTTGACATCTATATGCACAAAGTGCTCTGCCAGCAATCAAATGTAGACAATAGCTGCAGTCACTAGTACAAGTGCATGTTTGTGTGGGCAGGCAGGCATGTACTGCATGCATACTGTACCCGCCTCTCTGTGTGTGTGTGTGTGTGTGTGTGTGTGTGTGTGTGTGTGTGTGTGTGTGTGTGTGTGTGTGTGGGCAAGGAGGCATGTAACTGCATCATACTGTACCCGCCGTTGTGTGTGTTGTGTGTGTGTGTGTGTGTGTGTGTGTGTGTGTGTGTGTGTGTGTGTGTGTGTTGGTGTGGTGTGTGTGTGTGTGTGTGTGTGTGTGTGTGTGTGTGTGTGTGTGTGTGTGTGTGTGTGTGTGTTGTTGTGTGTGTGTGTGTGTGTGTGGTTGTGTGTGTGTGTGTGTGTGTGTGTGTGTGTACTCTCTGTACTGTGTGTATTAAACCTGTGACTGCTCTCATTCAGCTATCACTTCGCTTGCCAAACATATTTACACTCAACCCAAGTGGATATCACAACAGCGAGTCTACCCCGTTTGATCTCCTCCATGACCACGCGCTCATTTCATAATAAGCTCTTTATTACCTCATTATAAAACCAATGCAAAGCTGTCAAAACAATGAATCGCAGATAAAACACACTTTCTGCACATTCTCTGTTCTTTCTCACTTCCTCTCTCATTCCTCTCTCCATCCTCTGTCTTCCTCTGTCTCTTCCTCTCTCCCACCGATTCTGTTGGTGCTCAAGGGCCTCGTCGCCCCGACGCATCAAGCCATTTGCAGAGAGAAAATTAAGTGGATCTTTCAGGAGCGTTCATTCTTGAGAACGATGGGCTTCGACAAGAGTCACATCTTTATATGACAAATGAACATGCAACGGGTGAAAGGCATGTCTGGGTGGGGGGCACACACTGACTGAGACAACCCCCGCCAGAGGAGAGAGAGGAGAGAGAAGGAGAGAAGAAAGTGAAGGAAGAGAGAAAGGAGAAGAGAGAGAGGAGAGAGAGAGAGAGAGAGAGAGAAGACGAGAAAAGAGGACAAAAGAGGAGGAGA
>NW_019944161.1:67057-71186 GCF_002910315.2 Salvelinus sp. IW2-2015
GTGTGTGTGTGTGTGTGTGTGTGTGTGTGGTGTGTGTGTGTGTGTGTGTGTGTGTGTGTGTGTGTGTGTGTGTGTGTGTGTGTGTGTGTGTGAACCTCTCTGTACGTGTGTATTCTATAACTTGTGATGCGTCTCAGATCACTTCGCTTGCCAAACATATTTACACTCACACCCAGTGATATAAACACAACAGCGTCTAGCTCCGTTTGATCTCCTCTGCACCGTTCACTTTTTCATTAGCTTCTTTATTACCTCATTTATAAAACCAATGCAAGCTGTCCAAATGGAATCGCAGATAAACACACTTTTCTGCACATCTCTCTGTTCCTTTCTCACTTCCTCTCTCATTCCTCTCTCTCGTCCTCTGCGCTTCCTGCTGTCTCTTCCTCTCTCCACCGTCTGTTGTGCTTCAAGGGCCTCGTCGCCCCGACGCATCAGCCATTTGCAGAGAGAAAATTAAGTGGATCTTTCAGGAGCGTTCATTCTTAGAAGAACGATGGGCTTCGACAAGAGTCACATCTTTATATGACAATGAACATGAACGGGGTGAATGCAATGTCTGGTGTGGGGGGGGACTACCTGATTGAGACGAACCCCCCCAGAGACGAGAGGGCAGAGAGAGGAGGAGAAAGGAAGTGAAGAGAAAGGGAGAAAGGAGAGAGAGAGAGGAAGGAAAAGCAGAGAGAAAGGAGAGAAAGAACGAGGAGAGAAGAGACGACGAGAGAGGGAAAGAGAGAAGAGAAAGAGAAAGAGAAGAGAGGAGAGAGAGAGAGGAGAGAGAGATGAGGAGAGGAGAGAGAGGAGAGGACTGAGAATAATAGTTTGCAGTGGTCTTCGGCTATAGTTAATTAGGGTGCGATTTCATTTTTCGTTAAGAGTTTGCGTGGATGGAGTGAGTGATTAAGGTCTGACACGGGGGGGACGCGGGGTCGGGGTCCTCATGGAAGCAGGTGGGGAGGGGAGCGAACTCCGCCTTGCGTGGCAAGGTCAGTTTGGTGATTGCAAATACGTGCGGGAGTGAGTGTGGGTTCCCGTGGTGTTCTTAAGCGCATGGCGATTTGTGCGCTTGTGGTGAGAAGAAAACGAACGGACCTCCAATTCCTTACAATTGGTACAGCCTGAGTCTGAGTCCCCCTGTGCTGGGAACATTTAAACTCGTTGTTGCTCCGAACACCAGGCAGTCTGTTGTCGGGTATGAACATGATTTTGGTATGCTGCGCTCTGTTGGTTCTGCCAGCATCTAGAGCAACAGTGGTCCTTTAAATAGTTACCTCCTTACTGAATTGGGCTGTGAAATCCTTTCTCTTGTCCAACGTTGGTTAAGTTGAGTTGTCAGGATGCCAGATTTTGCCGATAAACAAGTTGTCTGCACTCGCAGATTTTTCGTCGGATCCCGGTCATAAGGGTGAGTTGGATTTTGCCGGAGGAGACTGATTGTTTTTATTGCTGCCCACATCGATGCTAAAATTAGAATTGTGTTCTTAGCTGACATTGTGAAGACATCTAAGTTAAAGATAAATATAGCTTCATAAATCATATATAACAATAATCAGCCGCAAGTAGAGAGGCTTGAACTGCTTTGAACGCAGTTCCCATCCAATTGTTTGATGTAAGCAATTAAGCCACTCCTACGCAATTGAATGATAACGAGGGTGTGAGTGTGAGTGAGGGCTGGAAAGGAGTAGCCACGTCAATGCAACACAGTCAGAATAAGAAAGAGCGTAGGGTTCGATAAGATTGATGATTCTTGAGTATCGTGCTGGTGGGGCTGCGTCTCCCCTATAGTACTAATGCGAGCTGGTATCTATGCGAGTGCGACTGTCTCAATTTCCAAGATGCCTAAATATCATGGGGCCTACCCGGGTAACTGGTAGCTCCTCTGTGATATGGCTCAGGCCGGCCAACATGCTAACACATCGCGCTGCGGGTCTGCGTGCAGTAATTCAGTTTATAGCTGAAATCCCAACAGGCGCAGTTCAATATCTCTGGTTCACCAGCATATCACGTGCTTGATCCAGTGTCGTTATGTAAACCTTCTCGGCCCTATCCCATGCTCTAATCGGTCCGGGCCGGCCCCCCGCACCTGTGATCATGGTATAATCAGCGATGGGGAAATGTCCCATTTATGTTTGATCACTCCCTGGACGCAACAGTAGGAGGGCATTACCGTGGAGTTTGAGATCGTTCGACTATTCAGATCTGCTGTCTGTCTTAGCCGAGGCATGCCTGTTATATGCATTCTCGTTCTCTTTCAGTCCTATTATGAGTTAAGCAGTATGAGCCCATTCAAAAATTTCGGTTGGATGATCTCTGCATGTCTAATTAGCATATTGCTTCACAGAGGTATTAGCCTTTACACTCATACAGCCGGTTCCTGGGATGTAGTCGAGGGAAAATGTTGTGGTTGGTCATATAGAACTGAAGTAAATCTCGATATAGGCGTCGTGTATCTTCTAGAGAGAGGAGAGAAAGAGAGAGGAGAGAAAGAGAAAGAGAAAGAGAAAGAGAAAGAGAGAGAGAGAGAGAGAGAGAGAGAGAGAGAGAGAGAGAGAGAGAGAGAGAGAGAGAGAGAGAGAGGCAGAAAACCTCCCAGCCTTGCTTTGGCAATGTAAACACGTTTCTCATGCCAATAAACATGGGAAATGAGTGGTGCAGCGGTCTAAGGCACTGCATCTCAGTGCTAGAGGCGTCACTACAGTCCCTGGTTCGATCCTGGGCTGTATCACAACCGGCCGTGTTCGGGAGTCCCATATGGCGGGCAACAATTGGCCCAGCGTCATCCGGGTTAGGGGAGGGTTTCTCCAGGTAGGCCGTCATTGTAAAATAAGAATTTGTTCTTAGCTGACTTGCCTAGTTTAAAAAAAGTTCAATAAATCAATAAAATGCCCAATTGAACTGTAACACGTTTCCCATGCCAATAAAGCCCCATTGAATTGAGAGAAACTGACTAATGCTGGAGCTGGAGAGGGAGGTGGGGAGAGGGAAAGAGAGAGTTAGAGAGAGGTGAGAGCCGTCCTACATACTAAGCTAGATGCCCTCAATCTCACACAAATGATCATGAAACCTACCCGGTACAACCCCAGGATCTCAGCGATCACTGCCTCATTGCCTGCTTCCGCGGTCAAACGACCACCCCTCATCACTGTCAAACGCTCCTTAAAACACTTCAGCGAGCAGGCCTTTCTAATCGACCTGGCCCGGGCCTTTCTAATCGACCTGGCCCGGGTATCCTGGAAGGACATTGACCTCATTCCGTCAGTAGAGGATGCCTGGTTATTCTTTAAACGTGCTTTCTTCAACATCTTAAAAAAGCGTGCCCCATTCAAAAAATGTAGAACTAAGAATAGATATAGCCCTTGATTCACCACAGACTAGCTAAACATCTGGCTATGGGCTGGCACTGGCAGTATAGGATTATGGAGAGTGAAATAAATTGTAGTTATCTAGCTGTGGCCATCTGGCTAGTAACAACAAGGGCTTTGTATAAAATAGATAAAGCGCAGGTAGCTTGGAATCTAGACCACAAGCAATACGCATGGATATGCATCGCGAAACAACGCTGTTACCGTCTTCTGGTTTGGAGTATTTTATCAAGGTTGAGTGTCTGACGACTTCAAGGTCTTTGCTGTGTGAACACAAAAGAGTTTGACTGCCGACATCGTTCAGAGGTGCTAAGTACTCTCGGCAGGCAAACTTATTGGTGTGTCTGAGCTTCAAGCGAACATGTATCCTACATTTTTGTCAGTTGGTCACGTTGGAACTTTATTCCTGGGGAYACAGGTGTAAATTATTAAAATGACTTGATTTTATAGTCATTCCTGTGTGGCCCCAAATATAGTTGATCGGCAATGCTGTTAGCATACTGAGTCCCTGTATATAGGTCATACAGTACTGCAGAAACCTTAGTCTCCCTGAGGAGAACAAATCAGTAACCTTGTCCATCCCTGTCTCTCTCCTGTTGCAGTGTGTTGTTTGATAGCGATCTTTCCCCTCGGCCGCACGCTTCCAAGGGGAAGAAGAAGAGGAGGAAATCGGAGCGAAAGAGGAAGAGGGAAAGGTCAGTTCATAAATTAAACCAGCATTATGGTGGCCTAGTGAAACCAGCACTATGGTGGCCTAGTGAAACCAG
>NW_019944161.1:71211-80251 GCF_002910315.2 Salvelinus sp. IW2-2015
ATGGATCCATCCTACTTTGAGGGGTGGTAAGCGAGGGTACGGTCTTTAGAACTCTACGAATCCTAGCCCCAATCCAGGCGTATGTAAATCTCATATGTACATGTGTATGCACATTGCCCATACGATCAGACTGAGCATTCAATGCAAACGTGGAGGCTCAGTGGAAACAAATGATAAACAGATATATATTTGAAGAAAAGACCTTGCCCCTTCCTGTGTGCACTGGAGAAACCCTTGTTGCATCACAGCATGATGCTTAGAGCCACTCAGACACTGTTAGAGACCACGTCTGTTTACAGTTGTCTCAGGGACCCATGCTCATGTTGTTAAATCAACAGGCGTATGTTACACTGCTCGGTATTGACGGCTCTATTAACATTTTAAATGTTTACATCTAATTAAGCACAAAGTCTCTGCCAAGCTCAAGTTCAAATGTAGAAATGGAGGCGGTGCAGTCACTAGTTACAAGTGATTTTGTTGTGGGCAAGGCAAGGCATGCTACTGCATGCAGACTGTACCCTGCCTCTCTGGTGTGTGTGTGTGTTGTGTGTGTGTGTGTGTTGTATGTGTGGTGTTGTGTGGTTGTGTGTGGTGTGTGTGTGTGTGTGTGGTGTGTGTTGTGTTTTGAATGTGTGTGGGTTTGTGTGTGTGTGTGTGTGTGGTGTGTGTGCTGTTGGTGTGTGTGATGTGTGCTGTTGTGTTGTGTGTGTGTGTGTGTGCGTGTGTGTCGTGTGTGTACCTGCGGCTGTAACTGCATTGTATTTAAAAACACTGTGGACTGCTCTCTCAGCATCACTTCGCTTGCCAAACATATTTACGACGCTCAACACCAGTGATATAAACACACAGCGAGTCCTACCCGTTGATCTCCTCCATTACACGCATCTCCACTTTTTCATGATAACGCTCATTTATTTGACTCATATGAAACCCAATGGCAAAGCTGATCAAATGAAAATCGCAGATAACAACACACTTTCTGCACATCTCTCTGTCCTTTCTCACTTCTCTCTCACTTACTCCTCTCTATCCTCTGGTCTCTTCCTTGTCTCGTTTCCTCTGCTCCCACCCAGTCTGTGTGGTGCCTTCAAAGGGCCTGTTCCCGTCGCCCCGACGCTATCAGCCATTTGCAGGAGAGAAAAAATTAAGTGGATCTTTCAGGAGCGGTTCATCAGATTGAGAAACGATGGCTTCGACAAGAGTCACATCGTGTTATATTTGAACAATTATGAACATTGCTACGGTGAATAAAGTTCAATGGTCTGGGTGGGGCTTTAGGACACTACCCTAGGACACTGAGCGACGACCCCCACGTGCCCGCGTTTCTCGAGTCCGAGAGAAGACAGAGAGAGCGAAAAGAGGAGAAAGCGAAGATAGAAAGAGAAAGAGGGAGAAAGAGAGGAGAAGAGAGCGAGAGAGAGGACAGAGAACAGAAAGAGAAAAGAGGAGATAAAGAGAGAAAGAGAGGAGGAGAGAAAGAGAGAGTGAGAGAAGAGAAGAGAAAGAGAAAGGAGAAAGAGAAAGAGACGAGAGAGAGAGAAGAGAGAAGAGAGAGAGAGAGAGAGAAGAAGAGAGAAGAGAGAGAGAGAGATGTAGAGAGAGATGAGAGCAGAGAGGCAGAAAAACCATCCCGAGACCTTGCTTTCGCAACTGTAAACACGATTTCTGCATATGCGCTAATATAACATGAATATTGAGTGGTGCAGCGGTCTAAGCACGTTGCATCTCAAGTGAGCAGAGGCTCACTACAGTCCCTGCGTTCGATCCTGGGCTTGGTATCACAACGGAACGATTCGGAGTCCCATATGGCGGGCACACAAATTGGCCCAGCGGCATACCCGTAGGTGGAGGTGTTCTCTCAGGGTGTATTAGGCCGTCATTTGTAAAATAAGAATTTGTCTTGAGCTGACTTGGCCTAGTTTTAAATAACAAAGGTGCGAATGTGATACTTCAATAAAATACTCCCAATTGAAACTCTTAACACGTTTCCCATGCCCAATAGACAAAGCCCCATTGGTGATTGAGGAAACTGACTAATCGCCTTGGGAGCTGGAGGTAGAGGAGTGTGGGGAGAGGAAAGAAAGAGAGTAGAGAGTAGGTTGAGAGCCGTCCTACATACAAGCGGAGAGAGCCCTCAATCTCTCCAAAATGTTCATTGAGAACTTCTAGTATCCCGGACTACCACCCTACAGAAGCGTCTACAGTAGCTGAATCTTATCTTTTGCTCTCCATTGAACCATTGGCCTTCCTTCGCGGGTCAAACGACCAACCCCCTCTATACACGTGTTTCGGAGGTACATACGCTCTCTCCTTAACATAGCACCTTCGCAAGCGAGCAGGCCGTTTCTACGACCGGCCCGGGCCTTCTTCCCTAAACATAGCGCACCCTAGTGCCGGCGCTATTCCCAGGTGAACATGAACAGGTTTGGGAACCCTCCAATTCCGTCTCGGCTAGAGGACAAGTATGCCTTGGGTCATTCTACCTTAATACGTGCTGTACTTCCAACCATTCCTTAAAAAATGTATAGAGCGTGCCCCATTCAATAAATATGTAGAATCTATAGAATTAGATATGAGCCCTTGGGAGTTCACCACAAGACTAAGCTACTAAACGATGTTGCGGGCTATGGGCTTGGCACTGGCGAGACTATTCATGATTCATGGTAGACGAGCGAACTTAAATTGTCACTTATCTAGCTGTGGCCACTCGTGCTAGTCGAAACTCGGACTGCCACTAATCTCAGGGTAAATTAGAAATAGATAAAGCGCAGGTAGCTTGGAATCTAGACCACAACAGCAATGAGCGTCAATGCGATATGACAGATGCGCGAAAACAGACGCTGTTGCATACCGTCTTTGCTGCGTTTGGAGTAGTTTTATGCTAAAGGTTGAGTGTCTACGACTTCGTAAGGTCTTTGCTGTGGTGATATCACAATAAAGAGCGTTTGGACTGCCGACATCGTTCCAGAGGTGCTAAGTACTGCTCGCAGGCAAACTTATTGTGTGTCTGAGCTTTCAAGCGAACAGTGTATCCTGACATTTTTTTCAGTTGCGGTCACTTGGAGACTTTAATTCCTGTGTGAAACAGGTGTGAAATTATTAATAAAGACATTGTGAATTTTATATTTCATTCCGTGTGGCCCCAAATATAGTTTGATCGTGCCAATGCTGTTTTAGCATAACTGAGTCCCTGTAATATAGCGTCATACAGTACTGCAGAAAACCTTAGTCTCCCTGAGGCAGAAACAAATCAGTAACCTTGTCCATCCCTGTCTCTCTCCTGTTGCAGTGTTGCCGGTTGTTGATAGCCGATCTTTCCCTGTCGCCGCACGCTTCCTCAGGAAGAGAAGCAGGAAAAGAAATCAACGGAGGCTAAAGAGGAAGAGGGAAAGGTCAGGTTCATGTAAAATAAACCAGCATTATGGGTGGCCTATGAAACCAGTGCACTATTGTGCCTAGTAAACCAGCACTATGGTGGGCCTAGTGAAACCAGCCACTATGGTGCCTAGTGAAACCAGCACTATGGTGGCCTGGACTGGAAACACAGAATCTATCGTATGGGTGGGCCTAAGTTGAAACCAAGCACTATGGTGGCCTAGTGAAACCAGTCTACCAATTGTGGGTCCTATGAAAGCCCACATCTGTATGTGCCTTATGGGTGAGTAACCATGCACAATTGTTGGGCCTAGTGAAACCAGTACTCGTAGTTAGCTGGCCTTGAGTTGTATAGCGCAGTCACTGCTTGGTCCTAGTGAAAACCAGCACTATGGTGGCCTAGTGAAACCAGCACTATGGTCCTAGTGAAACCAGCACTATGCGTGACCTTAGGTGAACCGCAGCACTATGGTGGCCTAGTGAAAAACCAGCACTCTGGCCTAGTGAGAACCAGACTCTGTGGCATGATGACCTAGTGTAAAACCAGCTTGACTATGGTTGGTTACCCCTAGTGAACAGCACTCTGGTGCATTTATGAAACCAGGCCACTATGTGGCCTAGCTGAACAAGATCTTATGGTGGCCCCACCCCCCCGCCATAGTGAAACCAGCATATGCGTGGCTCTAGTAAAACCACAATCTGGTGGCCTAGTGAAACCAAGCACTATGTGGCCTAGTGGAAAACCAGCAACTATGTGTGGCCCTAGTGAAACCAGCTAATTCTGGTGCCTAGTGAAACCAGATATATTGGTGCCTAGTGAAACCAGAATCTATGGTGGCCCTAGTGAAAACCAGATCTATGGCTGCTAGTGAAACCAATTTATGGTGCTAGGAAACCAGATTTATGGGGCCCCCCCCCCGGTCTATAGTGAAACCTAGAACTTTATGGTTGGCCTACGTGAAACCAGATCATATATGCTGGCTATGAAACCAGATATCATTAGTGGTGGCCTAGTGAAACCAGATCTATAGTGGGTCCATAGTGAAACCAATCTATGGTGGCTAGTGAAACCAGATCTATGGTGGCCTATGTGAAACCAGATTTAAATGGCTGGTGCCTTAGATGAAACCAGTATCTATGGTGGCCTGTGAAACTAAGATCTAATCTGCATGTGGCCTAGGAAACCAGATCTATGGTGGCCTAGTGAAAAGATCTATGGCGTGCCTAGTGAAACCAGATCTATGGTGCGCCTAGTGAAACCAGGATCTATGCGTGCCTAGTGAAACCAGATCTATGGTGCCTAGTGAACCAGATCTATGGTGGCTAGTGAAACCATGAACTATTGCGCCTAGATGAAACCAGATCTATGGTGCCTAAGTGAACCAGTATTATATAGGTGGCCTAAGTGAAACCAGATCTCATGGTGCCTAGTAAGAATCCCAGAATCTATGTGCCTAGTGAAACCAATCTATGTGTGGTCATCCTTTAAGTCTGAACCAATCTATGTCTTGGCGCTAGTGAAACCCAGAAAAAATTTATGGTGCCTAGTAAACCAGATCGTAATGGTGGCCTAGTGAAACCAGATTCTATTGTGGCCTAGTTGAAACCAATACTAGTCGCCCTAGTGAAACCAGATCTATGGTGGCTAGTGAAACCAGATCTATGGTGGCCTAGTGGAAAACCAGCATCTATGAGTGCCTAGGGAAACCAGATCTATGGTGGCCTAGTGAAACCAATCTATGTTGGCCTAGTTGGAAACAGATTCTGATTGTGGGCCTTAGTGAAACCAGATCTATGGTGGCCCTAGTGAAACACAGTAAATCTGATGTAGCCTAGTGAAACCAGCATCATAGTGTGCCTTAGTGGAAAACCGAGATCTATGGTGGCCTAGTGAAACCTAGATCTATGGTGTCCCTAGATGAAACCAGATCTTATGTGGGCCTAGATGAAAACCAGATTATTGGTGCCTAGTGAAATCCACAGATCGGACTTGGTGCCCTTAGTAAACCGCGAATCTAGGGTGGCCTAGGAAACCAAGATCTATGGTCGGCCTAGTGAAAACCAATCTATGTTGGCCCTAAGTGAAACCAGATCTATGCGTGGCTAGTGGAAACCGAGGATATATCGATGCGCTGGCCTAGTGAAACCAGATCTATGGCTGGCCTAGGTCTAAAACCAAGAATCGTATGGTGGCCTAGGTGATAACCAGATCTATGGTGGCCTTAGTGAAACTCTAGATCTATGGTGGCCTAGTGCCAATGGTCTATTTTTGGACAGTTTACTGTTTCATCTGAGCAACACTGAAATTTTTTAGAGACTGCACAGCGAGAGTAGATGGGATATATTCTATTCAACAGTGGCGTTGGATAGAGAGTATGGCTTTTAGATAATGGCCGTGCGCGTTGGTGTGTGTGTGTGTGTGGGTGTGGTGTGTGTGTTGTGTGTGTGTGTGTGTGTGGTTCATACTGTTTTTTTGTGGTTTCTGTCATAGGTCTCCGTACTACAGTCTGTCTCCGGTGAGGAAGAAGAAAAAGAAGAAGAAGAAGAGCTCTAAGAAAAGCAAACGTCACAGGTAGCTACTTCCTGTTTCATATCATAATGTCAAACGGCACTGGTAGCTACTTCCTGTATCATGTCATAATGTGAAACGCCACAGGTAGCTACTTCCTGTATAATGCCATAATGTGAAACGCCACAAAGGTAGCTACTTCCTGTATCATGTCATAATGTGAAACGCCACAGGTAGCTACTCCTGTATTATGTCATAATGTCAAACGCCACTGGTAGCTACTTCCTGTCATGTCATAATGTGAAACGCCCACAGGTAGCTAATCCTGTATAATGCCAATAATGTGAAACGCCACAGGTAGCTACTTCCTGTATAATGCCATAATGTGAAACGCCACAGGTAGCTACTTCCTGTATCATGTCATAATGTGAAATGCCACAGGTAGCTACTTCCTGTGTCATGTCATACTGTGAAACGCCACAGGTAGCTACTTCCTGCATCGTAATGTTGTTGTTGATCAGTATTGAAATGAGTTACTTTGACGATAAATGTATTTCACCAGAAGACACCCTATGGGTCTGGCACGCAAGATTACTTTGGCAATAACAAAAAATATATATTATTATACTCCAACTGATCTATTACATCACTAATGTATGATGTTGGAGGGCAGAGGCTGAGTTAGTTTTAATAGCAGGCCTCTCCCTCAAATAAATGGCAAAGAACTACTGGAAGTGTCAGCAACAACAATAACAGATTTTTTTTTTTTTCCAGGTACACCTCTAAAAAGACAAAGCACAGCTCTTCTAGTTTGAAGCATAAGAGGAAGGATGATCGAAAACACAAGAAAAGGTTGGTCAATGGGATTTTTCCTCAATTCAGGAACATATATCTTTCCATCACAGTACATTTTCCACCGCCCAATCTCTCTTCGAGCCATCCTTTTCCCTCTCCTGCTATTATAAGCCAATAGTTCCCAAACGGGGGGTACTAGGACCCATGGGCCTTCTTGGCCTATTCACAGGGCGTACTTCAGAAGACTGCATTTTACCATAGGCCTACTGGTAAAATGCACATGACGGGGTACTTCAGGGGTACTCAGGAAGAGCAAAATTCAGTTTGTGGTACAGTAACCGAAAAAGGTTGGGAACCAATGTAGTAAGCCATCCTTCTGCTACGACCAGAAGCTGTGCGGAAATATGAACATGATCCTTTAGAGCACAATTGGCGGAAGGTTCTATCTGGACCTCGACACATTTCTCATAAATAATTGCGAAATTAAATACTGATGAAGCAACCKTTTTTTTCAATGTACACATACTGCGCTGGCTCAGTGCTGCTGGGAAGGTCCCAGACAGCGCCCCATACTACTTACTGTGTGTTGTCCAATCACGTGCGTTATTTAAATCACTTCATGAACCTCAGCCAATCAAAGCGAATGTTTACAATGCATGTTAGGAGACTGATGTTGTCAGAGAGAGAGAGACAGCGAGAGAAGCAAAAACGGAAGCGAAAGGAGAAATTATAGAATGGCGTGCACAAAAGTTAGGAAAGTCGATACAGAAAATCAAGCTTTCAAAGAGGAGTGGACAGACAAATATGCCTTTATCCTTCCCGCAGCGAGTGTCCAACCGCGCTGCTGATATGTTCAGAGGACCGTGGCTCTAATATAAAGTTCCAACGGAAGCGCCAACTATGAGGCAAAAGCACAGATCTTTTGAGCAAACATATCCACAGCAGTCTAAGGTGAGGGCACGCAAAATACACAAACTCAAAACCCAGTATGATCGGTCCACCAGAGTCCTCTCCCATGCATTCACTGCCCAACAACGTGCAAACGAATGTTCACTAAAAAATAGCTTGGATTTTGGGTAAACACCAAAAGCCATTTATTGACGGGGGAGTGGTGATGGAGTGCATGAACGCTGTCGCTGAAACTTTACTTGACGGTAAACAAAAAGACGAGCTGTGTGAAAAGATCAAGCAAATCCCAATGTCACGTACAACATCAGCAAGAAAGAGTGAAATACTAACAGAGGATGTATTAACACAGCTTGATGAAGCTATTCGGAGTGCACCATGCAGAGCATTATGCTGTTGATTAATCTACTGATGTGAGTAATAATGCCCAGCTTCTGGTGTATGTTAGATTTTGCCACACAGAGAAGAAGGAATTCTGTGAAGACCTGTTAGGTGTAACACCACCTGAAACACATACAAGAGGAAAGGACATATACATGGCCATAAAGGAGATGCTGAGAAAGAGGGGGACAGACCTAAAACAAGTGGTCTCTATCACCTCAGACGGGGAAGAGAGAGAGGAGCTGTGGCACGGCTGAAAGAGGACAACCCTGATCTCACAGCTTACCACTGCATCATTCATCAGTCTGTCCTGTGCGCCATCTGTCAGAAGAGTATGCTGAAGTGATGAATACAATGATGAAACTCATCAACCTCCTCAGGGTATCCTCATCTCATCAACATCGTCCTGCTGAGAGAATTCCTGAAAGAAGTTGAGGCAAATGCAAATGACCTACAGCTGCACAACAACGTAAGATGGCTCAGTGAAGGCACGGTGTTGGAACGCTTTTGGTCCATTCGAAAGGAAATAACAGCTTCCCTAGTACAGCTCAAGAGTCAGAAGGCAACAGTTTCCACTTTCGTAGACATCACATCACACCTTAATGAGCTCAATATGAAACTACGGGGCAAGAACAATTCAGTTTGTGATTTGATGACATCTGTCCGCTCCTTCCAGAGGAAACTGGAAGTGTTCAAGGAAGATCTTCAAGGAGACTGTGCACACTTCCCAAAAGTGCAGGAACTGATTCAGGGTGAGAGAGATGTTTCTCCTRATGTTGACTTCATAGATACGCTGACTGGAAACTTCAGAAATCGCTTTGACAGCTTCAGCCTTGGACAACAGCTCCTTCTTCTACTTGAGAATCCATTCCTCATCACAGATGTCAGGGGACTTTCAAATGAGGTGACACAGACCTTCAAGTGGGCACATGCTGGATCTCTACAGATGGAACTGATTGATCTGCAAAAAAATGTTGCACTAGGAGAGCACTTTCAACTAACTGATCATGACCCTTTCTGACTGCAGGCTGTGTCTGAGACTGTTTTCCCTGGTCTAACCAACTAACTGATCAT
>NW_019944161.1:82919-83958 GCF_002910315.2 Salvelinus sp. IW2-2015
AGAGAGAGAGAGAGAGAGAGAGAGAGAGAGAGAGAGAGAGAGAGAGAGAGAGAGAGAGAGAATGAGAGGGAGCATACTTAAATTCACACAGGACCCCGGATGAGACAGGAGAAATACTCCAGATATAACAGACTGACCCTAGCCCCCCGACACATAAACTATTGCAGCATAAATACTGATGACTGAGACAGGAGTGGGAGGGGGACACTGTGGCCCCGTCCGACGATTCACCCGGACAGGGCCAAACAGGCAGGATATAACCCCACCCACTTTGCCAAGGCACAGCCCCAACACAACTAGAGGGATATCTTCAACCACCAACCTACTACCCTGAGACAAGGCTGAGTATAGCCCACGAAGATCCTTCCCACGGCACCTACCCTGACAGGAAGATCACGTCAGTGACTCAACCCACTCAAGTGACGCACCCCTKCTAGGGACGGCATGGAAGAGCACCAGTAAGCCAGTGACTCAGCCCCRGTAATAGGGTTAGAGGCAGAGAATCKCAGTGGAGAGAGGGGAACCGGCCATGCAGAGACAGCAAGGGTGGTTCGTTACTCCAGTGTCTTTCCGTTCACCTTCACACCCCTGGGCCAGACTACACTCAATCATAGGACCATCTGAAGAGATGGTTGAGACCGAGTCTGCGTCTCTCACATAGATCGGCAGACCATTCCATTTTAAATGGAGCTCTATATTCAAATCAAATCGAATCACATTTTATTTGTCACATACACATGGTTAGCAGGTGTTAATGCGAGTGTAGCGAAATGCTTGTGCTTCTAGTTTCCGACCATGCAGTAATTTCTAACAWGTWATCTAACAATTTCACAACAACTACCTTTTACACACAAGTGTAAAGGAATGAATAAGAATATGTACATAAAAATATATATGGATGAGCGATGGCCGAACGGCATAGGCAAGATGCAGTAGATGGTATAGAGTACAGTATATACATATGAGATGAGTAGTGTAGGGTATGTAAACATTATATAAAGTGTCATAGTTTAAAGTGACTAGTGATACATTTATTACA
>NW_019944162.1:0-11620 GCF_002910315.2 Salvelinus sp. IW2-2015
AGTTACCATTATGCTACAAGGTGTTGGTGGACTGTAATAGGTCCCTAAATTAGTTACCATTATTGCTACAAGGTGTGGCCGTTGGACTGTATATCCCTAAATAGTTACCATTATGCTACAAGGTGTGGGTTGGATGTAATAGGCCCTAAAATTAGTTACCATTATGCTACAAGGTGTGGGTTGACTGGTAATAGTGTTCCCTAAAATAGTTCCATTATGCTACAAGGTGTGGGTTGGACTGTCAGAGTCCCTAAATATTTACCATTATGCTACAAGGTGTGGGTTGGACTGTAATAGTCCCTAAATGTTAGCCATTTATGCCTACAAGGTGTGGGTTGCGACTGTAATAGTCCCTAAATAGTTACCATATGCTACAAGGTGATGGGTGGACTGATAATAGTCCCTAAATAGTTACCATTATGCACAAGTGTGGGTTGGCTGTAATAGTCCCTAATACGTTCCATTATGCTACCAAGGTTGGTTGGACTGTAATAGTCCCAAAATAGTTTACCATTATGCTACAAAGGTGTGGGTGGACTGTAATAATCCCATAAATAGTTACCCATTATGCTAGAAGGTGGGGTTGGCTGTAATAGTCCCTAAATAGTTACCGTTATGCTACAAGTTGTGGGTGGACTTAATAGTCCCTAAATAGTTACCATTATCTACAAGTGTGGGATTTGGACTGTAATAGTCCCTAAATATTACCATTATGCTAAAGGTGTGGCGTTGGACTGTAATAGTCCATAAATAGTTACCATTATGCTACAAGGATGTGGGTGGACTAGAATAGTCCCTAAATAGTTACCATTATGCTACAAGGTGTGGGTTGACTGTAATCGTCCCTAAATAGTTACCATATGCTACAAGGTGTGGGTTGACTGTAATAAGTCCCTAAAATAGTTACCATTATGCTACAAGGGGTGGGTTGGACTGTAATAGTCCCTAAATAGTTCCATATGCTACAAGGAGTGGTTGGACTGTAATAGTCCCCTAAATAGTTACCATTATGCTAACAGGTGTGGGTTGGACTGTAATAAGTCCCTAAAAATAGTTACATTATGGCAAACAAGGTGTGGGTTGGACGTAATTAGGTCCTAAATAGTTACCATTATAATACAATGTGTAGGTTGGACTGTAATAGGCTCTAAATGTACCTTATGCTACCAAGGTGTGGGTTGGACTGTAATAGTCCCTAAATAGTCTACCATTATGCCTACAAAGGTGGGGTTGGACTGTAATAGTCCCTAAATAGTTACCATTATGCTACAAGGTGTGGGTTGGACTGTAATAGTCCCTAAAGTAACAATTTATGCTACAAGGGGTGGTTGGCTTAATAGGCCCTAAATAGTTACCATAGCTAACAAGGTTGTGGTTGCTGTAATAGGGCCCTAAATAGTTACCATTATGCTACAAGGTGTGGGTTGGACTGATAATAGTCCTAAAATAGTTACCATTAGGCTACAAGGTGTGGGTGGACTTGTAATAGTCCCTAAATAGTTACCATTTATGCTACAAGGTGTGGGTTGGGACTGTATAGTCCCTAAATAAGTTTACATTATGCTACCAAGGGTGGGTTGGACGTAATACTCCCTAAAGTAGTATACCATTATGCAACAAGGTGTGGTTTGACTGTTAATAGTCCCTAATAGTTACCATTATGCTACAAAGTGTAGTTGGACTGTCAATAGGCTCTAAATAGTTACCATATGCCACAAGTGTGGTGGCTGTAATAGTCCCTAAATAGTTTACCATTATGCTACAAGTGTGGGTGGACTGTAATAGTCCCTAAAATAGTTACATTATGCTACAGTGTTGGGTTGGACTGAATATCCCTAAAATAGTTACCATTATGCCACAAGGTGTGGGTTGGACTGTAATCAGTCCCTAATAGTTACCATTATGCCAACAAGGTTGGTGGACTTAATAGTCCCTAAAAGTTACATTATCTATAAGGTGTGGTTGGGACTGTAATAGTCCCGTAAAAGTTACCAATATGCTACAAAGGTGTGGTTGGACGGAATAGTCCCTTAAATAGTTACCATTTACTGCCACAAGGTGTGGGTATGGACTGTAATAGTCCCTTAATAGTTACCATTATAGCCACAACGGGTGGGTTGACTGTATATCCCTAAATAGTTACCATTATGCTATAAGGTGTGGGTTTGGACTGTAATAGTCCCTAAAACTACCAATATGCTACGAAGTGTGGTTGGATGAATAGTCCCGTATAATGATTACCATTATTGTACCAAGGTGGCGGGTTGGACTGTAATAGGCCCTAAATAGTTACCATTATGCTACAAGGTGTGGGTGGGACTGTAATTAGGCCCCAAATAGTTACCATTTATGCTACAAGGTGTGGGTATGGACTGTAATGGCCCTAAATAGTTACCTTATGCTACAAGTGTGGGGTTGGAACTGTAATAGTCCATAAATAGTTACCATTATACTTACAAGGTGGGTTGGACTGTAATTAGTCCCTAAATAGTTACCATTATGCTACAAGGTGTGTGGTGGACGTAATAGCCCTAAATAGTTCCATTATTGCTAACAAGGTGGTGGGTTGACGTAATAGTTCCCTAAATAGTTACCATTATGCTACAAGGTGTTGGGTTGCGACTGTAATCAGTCCCTTAAATATTACCATTATGCCACAAGTGTGGTTGGACTGTAATAGTCCCTAAATAGTTACCATTATGCCACAAGGTGTGGGTTGGACTGTATAGTCCCTAAATAGTTACCATTATGCCATAAGGTGTGGGTTGCGACTGTAATACGCCCCAAAATAGTTTACCATTATGCTACAAGGTGTGGGTTGGACTTTAATAGTCCCTAAATAGTTACCATTTGGCTACAGGTGTGGGTTGGACTGTAATAGTCCCAATATTACCATTATGCTACAAGGTGTGGTTGGACTGTAATAGTCCCTAATTAGTTTACCATTATGCATATAAGGTGTGATTTGGTTGGACTGTAATAGTCCTAAATAGTTACCCATTTATGCTACAAGGTGTGGGTTGGACTGTTATAGTCCCTAAATAGTTACCATGTATGCTACAGGTTGTAGGTTGGACTGTAATAGGCTCTAAATTAGTTACCATTATGCTCACTAAGTGTGCGGTTGGACTGTAATAGTCCCAATAGTTACCATTTATGCTTGTCAAGGTGTGGGTTGACTGTATACCCCCTAATTAGTTACCATTCATGCTATAAGGGTGTGGGTTGGACTTGGGTACACGGGGGGGATATTTTGGGGGTACAGCCGGGATAATTCTAGGTACAGCAGGGGGATATTTGGCATCACAATAGGGAGGATAATCTGGGGTAGAGCAGAGGAGATATTCTGGGACCCCAGCCAGACGGGGATAGTCTGGTACCCCCCCCCCCCCCCCCAGCAGGGAGGTATCTAGGGGTTTATTATCTCTATATATTTTTTATTTATAATTTAAAAAATTAAACCACTAATCTTTATTTATTAGTGGGCTAATCATCATGTTTGTATTTTTTATGTGGTAATTATTTTCTCTATATTGTTTTATAACTTTCCATGTAAATTTATATTTGACCACAGGAGGGATACTGGTACAGCAGGTAGGATATTATGGGGTCACAGCAGGAAGATATTCTGGGTACAGCAAGGAGGATATTCTGGGTACAGCCAGGGAGGATATTCGTGGGGTACAGCCAGGGAGATATTCTGGGGTACGCAGGGGATTCTGGGGGTACAGCAGGGAGATATTCTGGGGTACAGCAGGGATATTCTGGGTACAGCAGGAGGGATATTCTGGGGTACAGCAGGGGGGATATTCTGGGGTACAGCGGGGGGATATTCTGGGACAGCAGGGAGGATATTCTGGGTACAGCATGGTATATCTGGGGTACCAGCAAGGAGGATATTCTGGGGGTAAGCAGGGAAGATATTTCTGGGTACAGCAGGGAGGATATTCTGGGTACGCAGGGGCGTATTCTGGGGTACGCAGGAGATATTCTGGGTACAGCAAGGAGGGATTTCTGGGTACAGCAGGAGATATCTGGGATACAGCAGGAGGATATTCTGGGTACGCAGGAGAATATTCTGGGTACAGACACACCAACCCCCCCCACCAGCCCCCCCCCCAAGGCAATTGCTGAGACACACCACCAGACCCAGCAGGGAGGATATTCTGGGGACAGCAGGGAGGAATTATTCTGGGTAAAGCAAGAGGATATTCTGGAGGTACAGCAGGGGCGGATATCTGGGTACAGCGGGGGGATATTCTGGGGGTACAGCAGGAGGAGTTCTGATGCATGAATTGGGACAGCAGGGGATATTCTGGGTTACAGCAGGAGAGATATTCTGGGGTACAGCAGGGGAGATATTCTGGGTACAGCAGGGGATATTCTTTGGGTACAGCCGGAGGATATTCTGGGTACACAGGAGATATCGGTCCGGGGATATTCTGGGTACAGCAGGAGATATTCTGGGTACAGCAAGGATGATATTCTGGGTCGCAGGGGGATATTCTGGGGTTACGCAAGGAGGATATTTGGGGTACAGCAGGGAGGATATTATTCTGGGGTACAGCAGGGGGGGTATTCTGGGGTACAGCAGGGGGGGTATTCTGGGGTACAGCAGGGAAGATAATGTGCACCTTCAAGATTTCCAGTTCTTAACCATGCAAGACTATCCCGCCGCCCCCTCACCCTTCCCTCCCTCACCCCGACATCTCCGCATGCTGTCAGCTGCCTGCCTGTACAGCTGGAGTCACAGGTGACAACCGAATCAGAATCCCGTAGACCCACAGAATGAGGACAGGAAAGGTAAACTACCCAACAACAGATCCATGAAGTGACTGAAATAACCTTTTCTGAAGGGCCCTGTCTGGTCAGATTGTCCTGGTCTGGATAGAAACATTTTGATAGAGATTCAATCCATGTGACCGTAACACCATATTATAAATCACCTTTACAGTGAATTGTGTTGGTTCCATTTTGTTTGAACGCTCCAAATAGGGCTCTCATGATGACATCATGACCAAAGTAGCATGTGTCTAGCTATGTGATTAAAGTGCACTATAAGAGTACACTAGGTCTACATACTAACCTCCTGATGACGTCCTGGTTGAGCGTTTGATGGATCTGGTTGGTTCTAGTTTCATAAGGATCATAATGATTAGAGACCAGAGGAGATGAATTAGAGTTGATTCATGATGTTAATGTCAGCATGCGGTGATGACAGTGGTTCCATGGGGTTAGACTAGTACTGTAGAGAGGAGATACACCATGGGAGAAGAGACAACAGGTAGCACCATCACTGAGGAGCTGTGCTTTATGTTATTATTTGAGTTACAGAGGGGGGAAATACATTTCTTCATGACGGGAGTCCTTCTGTCTGGGAGCGCCGTCTGCAATATAAGAACCACTGCAGGGAAAGATGGGCAACAACAACATATACTGTATGAGGTGTCTTTGTCATGGTAACATACAAGATATGGAAGGAAGCAGAGGCCAAAGAAGGAAACACTGAGATATATAGTATAACTTAAGCTTTATGTAGAGATACTACACATACGTAAAGACACATACAGTACCAGTCAAAAGTTTGGACACACCTACTCGTTCAAGGGTTTTTCTTTATTTTTACAATTTTCTTCATTGTAAAATAATAGAGAAGACATCAAAACTATGAAATAACACATATGGAATCATGTAGTAACCAAAAAAGTGTTAAATAAATCTAAATATATTTTAGATTTTAGATTCTTCAAAGTAGCCAACCTTTGCGTTGATGACAGCTTTGCAAACTCTTGGCATTCTCTTCACCTGGAATGCTTTTCCAACAGTCTTGAAGAAGTTCCCACATGACTCTGTGGTCCAACTCATCCCAAACCATCTCAATTGGGTTGAGGTTGAGTGATTATGGAGGCCAGGTCATCTGATGCAGCACTCCATCACTCTCCTTTTTGGTCAAATAGCCCTTACACAGTTGGGTCATTGTCCTGTTGAAAAACAAATGATAGTCCCACTAAGCCCAAACCAGATGGGATGGCATATCGCTGCAGAAACTTTCAAAGATCTTGACATTTTCCAGATTGACTGACCTTTATGTCTTAAAGTAATGATGGACTGTCGTTTCTCTTTGCTTATTTGAGCTGTTCTTGCCATAATATGGACTTGGTCTTTTACCAAATAGGGCTATCTTCTGTATACCACCCCTACRTTGTCACAACACAACTGATTGGCTCAAACGCATTAAGAAGTAAAGAAATTCCAGGCCACACCTGTAAATTGAAATGCATTCCAGGTGACTACCTCATGAAGCTGGTTGAGAGAATGCCAAGTGTGTGCAAAGATGTCATCAAGGCAAAGGGTGGCAACATTGAAGAATCTCAAATATATTTATTTATTTAACACTTTTTTGGTTACGACATGATTCCATATGTGTGATTTCATAGTTTTGATGTCTTCACTATTATTTTACGATATAGAAAATAGTAAAAATAAAGAAACCCTGGAATGAGAAGGTGCGTCCAAACTTTTGACTGGTACTGTACATATGTATGACATATTAAGTAGTACATTGACAACACACTAGACTGTTAACTCCAGAGGGTATGGCAGACCATAACATTACAGAAGAGAACAACACCCACCGTTTGGGACTTCTTCTTCTTCTTCTTTATTGCTCTGAAGAAGCCCTGCTTCTCCTTTTCTTTGGTCGGCTCTGATTGGTTCATCACCACCATCTCTGGGCGCATCCTATTGATGGAGAGAACACAATACAGCTGGAAGGACTCTAATGAAGGAACAGTCCAAGCTGTTACTGTAACTGGACAGGGAAAGGGACTCTAATGAAGGGACAGTCCAAGCTGTAATGTAACTGGACAGACTTGAGGACTAATGAAGGAACAGTCCAAGCTGTACTGTAACTGGACAGAAAGGAGGACTATAATGAAGGGACAGTCCAGCTGTACTGTAACTGGACAGAAAGGAGACTATAATGAAGGGACAGCCCAGCTGTAATGTAACAGGACGGACAGGAGGACTCTAATGAAGGAACAGTCCAAGCTGTACTGTAACAGGACGGACAGCAGGACTCTAAGAAGGAACAGTCCAAGCTGTACTGTAACAGGACGGACAGGAGGACTCTAATGAAGGAACAGTCCAAGCTGTACTGTAACAGGACGCACAGGAGGACTCTAATGAAGGAACAGTCCAAGCTGTACTGTACTGTAACAGGATGGACAGGAGGACTCTAATGAGGAACAGTCCAAGCTGTACTGTACTGTTACAGGACGGACAGGAGGACTCTAATGAAGGACAGTCCCAGCTGTAATGTAACAGGACGGACAGGAGGACTCTAATGAAGAACAGTCCAAGCTGTACTGTAACAGGACGGACAGGAGGACTCTAATGAAGGGACAGTCCCAGCTGTAATGTAACAGGACGGACAGGAGGACTCTAATGAAGGGACAGTCCCAGCTGTAATGTTACAGGACGACAGGAGGACTCTAATGAAGGGACAGTCCAAGCTGTACTGTAACTGACGGGACAGGAGGACTCTAATGAAGGAACAGTCCAAGCTGTACTTACTGTAACAGGACGGACAGGAGACTCTAATGAAGGACAGTCCAAGCTGTACTGTAACAGGACGACAGGAGGACTCTAATGAAGGAACAGTCCAAGCTGTACTGTAACTGGACGGACAGGAACTCTAATGAAGGAACAGTCAAGCTGTACTGTAACTGGACAGAAAGGAGGACTCTAATGAAGGGACAGTCCAAGCTGTAATGTAACAGGACGGACAGGAGGACTCTAATGAAGGAACAGTCCAAGCTGTACTGTACTGTAACAGGACGGACAGAGGACTCTAATGAAGGAACAGTCCAAGCTGTACTGTAACTGGACGAAAGGAGGACTCTAATGAAGGGACAGTCCAAGCTGTACTATAACGGACAGAAGGAGGACTATAATGAAGGGACAGTCCAGCTGTACTGTACAGGACGGACAGGAGGACTCTAATGAAGGAACAGTCAAGCTGTACTGTAACTGGACAGAAAGGAGGACTCTAATGAAGGAACAGTCCAAGCTGTACTGTACTGTAACTGGACGGACAGGAGGACTCTTAATGAAGGAACAGTCCAAGCTGTAATGTAACTGTACAGACTGAGGACTCTAATGAAGGACAGTCCAAGCTGTAATGTAACTGGACAGACTTGAGGATAATGAAGGAACAGTCCAAGCTGTAATGTAACTGGACAGACTTGAGGACTAATGAAGGAACAGTTCAAGCTGTAATGTAACTTACAGACTGAGGACTCTAATGAAGGAACAGTCCAAGCTGTAATGTAACTGTACAGACTTGAGGACTCTAATGAAGGAACAGTCCAAGCTGTAATGTAACTGTACAGACTTGAGGACTCTAATGAAGGAACAGTCCAAGCTGTAATGTAACTGTACAGACTTGAGGACTAATGAAGGAACAGTCCAAGCTGTACTGTAACTGGATGGAAAGGAGGACTATAATGAAGGGACAGTCCCAGCTGTAATGTAACAGGACGGACAGGAGGACTCTAATGGAAGGGACAGTCCAAGCTGTACTATAACTGGACAGAAAGGAGGACTCTAATGAAGGGACAGTCCAAAGTGTACTTTAACTGGACAGAAGGAGGACTCTAATGAAGGAACAGTCCCAAGCTGTACTGTAACAGGACGACAGGAGGACTCTAATGAAGGAACAGTCGAAGCTGTACTGTAACAGGACGGAACAGGAGGACTCTAATGAAGGAACAGTCCAAGCTGTACTGTACTGTACAGGACGGACAGGAGGACTCTAATGAAGGGACAGTCCAAGCTGTACTGTAACTGGACAGAAAGGAGGACTCTAATGAAGGAACAGTCCAAGCTGTAATGTAACTGTACCGACTTGAGACTCTAATGAAGGAACAGTCCAAGCTGTAATGTAACTGGACAGACTTGAGGACTAATGAAGGAACAGTCCAAGCTGTAATGTAACTGGACAGACTTGAGGACTAATGAAGGAACAGTCCAAGCTGTAATGTAACTGGACAGACTTGAGGACTCTAATGAAGGAACAGTCCAAGCTGTAATGTAACAGGACGGAGAAGAGGACTCTAATGAAGGAACAGTCCAAGCTGTAATGTACGTAACTGGACGGACAGAAAGACTCTAATGAAGGACAGTCCAAGCTGGACTGTAACTGAACAACAAGTGCTCAGTATATGTGGGAACTTCTTCAAGACTGTTGGAAAAGCATTCCAGTGAAGCTGGTTAGAGAAATGCCAAGAGTTTGCAACGCTGTCATCAAGGCAAAGGTTGGCTGTTTGCGCTGTAACTGAATGGACAGCAGGACTCTAACGAAGGAACAGTCCAAGCTGTACTGTAACAGGACGGACAGGAGGACTCTAATGAAGGAACAGTCCAAGCTGTACTGTAACAGGAACGGACAGGAGGACTCTAATGAAGGAACAGTCCAAGCTGTACTGTAACAGGACGCACAGAGGATTCTAATGAAGGAACAGTCCAAGCTGTACTGTAACAGAAGACATGGAGGACTCTAATGAAGGAACAGTCCAAGCTGTACTGTAACAGGACGGACAGCAGGACTCTAACGAAGGAACAGTCCAAGCTGTACTGTACAGGACGGACAGGAGGACTCTAATGAAGGAACAGTCCAAGCTGTACTGTAACTGGACGACAGGAGGACTCTAATGAAGGAACAGTCCAGCTGTACTGTAACAGGACGCACAGGAGGACTCTAATGAAGGAACAGTCCAAGCTGTACTGTAACAGGACGGAGAGGAGGACTCTAATGAAGGAACAGTCCAAGCTGTACTGTAACAGGACGGACAGGAGGACTCTAATGAAGGAACAGTCCAAGCTGTACTGTAACAGGATGGACAAGAGGGACTCTAATGAAGGAACAGTCCAAGCTGTACTGTACTGTAACTGACAGACAGGAGGACTCTAATGAAGGAAAAGTCCAAGCTGTACTGTAACAGGACGGACAGGAGGACTCTAATGAAGGAACAGTCCAAGCTGTACTGTAACAGGACAGACAGCAGGACTCTAACGAAGGAACAGTCCAAGCTGTACTGTAACAGGACAGACAGGAGGACTCTAATGAAGGAACAGTCCAAGCTGTACTGTAACAGGACGCACAGGAGGATTCTAATGAAGGAACAGTCCAAGCAGTACTGTAACAGGACGGACAGGAGGACTCTAACGAAGGAACAGTCCAAGCTGTACTGTAACAGGACGGACAGGAGGACTCTAATGAAGGAACAGTCCAAGCTGTACTGTAACTGGACAGACAGGAGGACTCTAATGAAGGAACAGTCCAGCTGTACTGTAACAGGACGCACAGGAGGACTCTAATGAAGGAACAGTCCAAGACTGTACTGTAACAGGACGGAAGGAGGACTCTAATGAAGAACAGTCCAAGCTGTACTGTAACAGACGCACAGGAGGACTCTAATGAAGGAACAGTCCAAGCTGTATGTAACTGTACAGTCTTAGGACTCTAATGAAGGAACAGTCCCAGCTGTACTGTACAGATGGACAAGAGGACTCTAATGAAGGAACAGTCCAAGCTGTACTGTAACTGTAAAGACTTGAGGACTAATGAAGGAACAGTCCAAGCTGTACTGTAACAGGACGCACAGGAGGACTCTAATGAAGGAACAGTCCAAGCTGTAATGTAACTGTACAGACTTGAGGACTAATGAAGGAACAGTCCAAGCTGTCTTGTAACTGGACAGAAAGGAGGACTATAATTGAAGGACAGTCCAAAGTGTACTGTAACTGGACAGAAAGGAGGACTCTAATGAAGGAACAGTCCCAGCTGTACTGTAACAGGACGCACAGGAGGATTCTAATGAAGGAACAGTAGTCCAGCTGTACTGTACTGTAAAGGACGGACAGGAGGACTCTAATGAGGAACAGTCCAAGCTGTACTGTAACGGACGAAAGGAGGACTCTAATGAAGGACAGTCCAAGCTGTACTTAACTGGACAGACAGGAGGACTCTAATGAAGGAACAGTCCAAGCTGTACTGTAACAGGACGACAGGAGGACTCTAATGAAGGGAACAGTCCAAGCTGTACTGTAACTGGACGACAGGAGGACTCTAATGAAGGAACAGTCCAAGCTGTACTGTATGTAACTGGACGGACAGGAGGACTCTAATGAAGGAACAGTCCAAGCTGTATGTAACTGTAGCAGACTTGAGGATTCTAAATGAAGGAACAGTCCAAGCTGTAATGTAACTGAAAGACTTGAGGACTAATGAAGGAACAGTCCAAGCTGTACTGTAACTGGACGAAAGGAGGACTATAATGAAGGACAGTCCAAGCTGTAATGTAACAGGACGGACAGGAGGACTCTAATGAAGGACAGTCCAAGCTGTACTGAACATGGACAGAAAGGAGGACTCTAATGAAGGGACAGTCAAAGTGTCTGTAACTGGACAGAAGGAGGACTCTAATGAAGGAACAGTCCAGCTGTACTGTAACAGGCGGCAGGAGGACTCTAATGAAGGAACAGTCCAAGCTGTACTGTAACTGGACAGAAAGGAGGACTCTATAAGGAAAGTCCAGCTGTAATGTACAGGAACGGA
>NW_019944162.1:11645-61571 GCF_002910315.2 Salvelinus sp. IW2-2015
GAAAAACCAACACACACCTAACCTAACAGAAAACCAACACCCACATAACCCTAACCAGAAAATGAACACCCCACATAACCCTAACCAAAAAAACAACACCCACCTACACACCTAACCCTACCCAGAAATCCCAACACCACCTAACCCTAACCAGAAACCAACACCACCTAACCCTAACAAGAAAACCAACCACCCTCACCTACACACCTAACCACAACCAGAAAACCAAACCCACCTACACACCTAACCCTAACCAGAAAACCAACCACCCACATAACCCTAAACCAAAAAAACAACACCCACCTACACACCTAACCCACCCAGAAATCCAACCACCCACCTAAACCCTAACCAGAAAACAACACCCACCTAACCCTAACCAGAAAACCAACACCCACCTTACCACACCTAACCACTACCAGAAAAACCAACACCCACCTACAACCCTAACCCTAACCAGAAAACCAACACCCAACCTAACCCTAACCAGAAAAACAAACACCCCACCTACACCCTAACCAGAAACAACACCCACCCTAACTCTAACAGGAAAAACCAAACACCCACCAATACACATAACCCTAACTAGAAAACCAATACCCACCAAACCCTAACCAGAAAACCAACACCCACCTAACCTAACAGAAAAACCAACACCCACCTACACACCTACCTAACCAGAAAACCAACACCCACCTAACACCTAACCCTAACCAGAAAACCAACACACAACCTTAACCCTAACCAGAAAACCAACACACACCTAACCCTAACCAGAAAATGAACACCCACATAACCCTAACCAAAAAACAACACCCACCTACCACACCTAATCCTAACCGGAAAACCAACACCCACCTAACCCTAACCAGAAAACCTACACACCTAACCCTAACCAGAAAAACCAACACCCACCTACACACCTAACCCTAAACCAAGAAAAACCAACACCCACCTACCACACCTAACCAGAAAACCAACACACACCTAAACACCCAAAACACTAACCAGAAAAACCACACACCCACTACACACCTAACCCTAACTAGAAAACCAACACCCACCTACACACCTAACCCTAACCAGAAAACCAAACACCCACCTAACCCTAACCAGGAAAACCAACACCCACCTAACCAGAAAACCAACACCCACCTAATCCTAACCAGAAACCAAACACCCACCTAAACACCTAAAACTAACAGAAAAAACCAACACCCCTCCTACACATCTAACCCTAACTAGAAAACCAAACACCCACCTACAACACCTAACCCTAACAGAAACCAACACCCACCTACACACCTAATCCTAACTAGGGAAAACCAAACACCCAAATACACACTAACCCTAACCGAAACCCAACACCCACCAAACCCTAACAGAAAACCAACACCCACCCACTGCCCTTTAAGGCTGTAAATCCTTCCAATATTCTTCCATGCCAGACTCCTAGCATTCAATTATTTATTTTTAACATTAACGATCTTAGAAAAAGGATCCATAGGCAGTTGGACATTGCTCAGGATAGGAGATAGGTGGGTTGCGGGTTTTAGAGGTCAGGGTTTTCCAGAGACGAAGAAGAGACATCCCACCGCCTTGTCTGTGTCGGTTTCATTTACAGTCAATGAACTAATCAGGACCAAACCCAGCTTGCTATCGCATTGGTGTCTATGGGAGATCCACCCAGTTAAGTAAACCATAACTGCACGGCTTGAGTGAACCATTCTTAATTTATCCACCATATTTGGCTTACCTGACAGTGTGCATCAAGAATTTTTTCTGACGGCCAGTTTCTGTCCCGTGATTGGTCTCTGGTCTCTCTCCCGTGATTGGTCCCGCTCCTGGTCCGGTGGCGGCTGCTCTGAGACCCATGACCGGGTGGACTTCTGGACGGCCATGTGATCCGGGCCCCGTCACCTGGGACCTATTCCCCCATACAGAGTCAGACGTATAGACTTCACCCACTCAGCCCAGAAACCCAGGAACCTTCCCCTTGGAACCCCCAGAACATTCCCAACGCAAAACCCACGAACATCCCCCCTGAACCCAGAACATTCCCAACGCCAAAACCCAGAACATCCCCCCTGCCCACCCCAGGAACATTTCCCCAACGCAAACCCAAACATCCCCCCTGGAACCCCAGAACATCCCCCCTGCCACCCCAGAACATCCCCCCTTTTTTTTTGGCCACCCCAGGAACATCCCCCCTGCCACCCCAGAACATTCCCCCCTGCAAACCAAGAACATTCCCCCTGCAAAACCCAGAACATTTCCCCCTGCAAAACCAGAACATCCCCCCCTGCCAACCCCAGAACATTCCCTCCTGCCACCCCAGAACAACTTCCCCCTGCCACCCCAGAACATTCCCCCTGCCCACCCCAGGACATCCCCCCTGCCACCCCAGAACATCCCCCTTGCAAACCAGAAACATCTCCCCTTGCAAACCCCAGAAACATCTTCCCCCTGCAAACCCAGAACATTTCCCCCTGCAAACCCAGAACATTCCCCCTGCAAACCCAGGAACATGTCCCCTCGCAAACCCAGAACATTCCCCCTGCAAAACCCAGAACATTCCCCCTGCAAACCCAGAAAACAGAGGAGAGTGGGAGACAGGGCTATGTCTGTTCTGCTGTCTGTCTGTCTAGCTCCTACTTGGTCATCCATATCATATTTGACAAGAAAGAGAGGAGGAATTTCTAGTGGGCATAATGGTATTAGAGGAGCATTTGTCACCTTTACTGAGAAGAAAAATTATGAGTTTGACATATTCATCAAAATCTATTGTATCATGCAGAAATATTCAACCTTCCATAAAGCGCCTGTCTGACTTTCCTGCCGGCCCCACAGCTACCTGGGCTTCTGTCTGCAGGATAGACCTCCGTCTTCCTTCCTTGTGTATGTTATTTGTCTCCTGTGATAATGGATGGATCCATTGTGCTCGCTCCTTGTGATTCATTTAAATAGTTACCATTTATGCTACAAGGTGTGGTTTGGACTGTTAATAGGTCCTTAAATTAGTTACCATTATTGCTATAAGGTGTGGGTTGCGGACTGTGAAATAGTCCCTACAATAGTTACCATTTATGCTACAGGTGTGGGTTTGGACTGTAATAGCCCCTAAAAGTTACCATTATGCTACAAGGTGTGGTTGCGACTTAATAGTCCTAAATAGTTTACCCATATGCTACAAGGTGTTGGGTTGGACTGTTAATAGCCCCTAAATATAGTTACCATTATGCTATTAAGGTGTGGGTTGGACTGTAATAGTCCCTTTAAATAGTTACCATTATGCTTACAAGGTGTAGTTGGACTGTAATTAGTTCCCAAATTTAGTTACCCATATGCTACAAGGTGTGGGTTGGACTGTAATAGTCCCTAAATAGTTTTAACATTATGCTACAAGGTGTGGTTGGACTGTAATAGTCCCTAAATAGTTACCATTATGCTACAAGTGTGGGTTGCGACTGTAATAGGCTCTAAATAGTTACCATTATATACAAAAGTGTTAGGTTTGGACTGTAATAGTCTTAAATAGTTACCATTATGCCTACAAGGTGTGGGTTGGACTGTAATTAGTCCCTAAATTAGTTACCATTATGCTACAAGGTGTGGGTTTGGACTGTTTAATTAGGTCCCTAAAATAGTTTACCATTATGATACAAGGTGTGGGCTTAGACTGTTAATAGTCCCTAATAGTTACCATTATGCTACAAGGTGTGGGTTCCGGCACTGTAATAGTCCCTAAATAGTTACCATTATGCTACAAGGTGTGGGTTGCGACTTAATAGGCCCCAAATAGTTTACATTATGCTTACAAGGTGTGGGTTGGACTGTAATAGTCCTTTAATAGTTACCATTATGCTACAAGGTGTTGGGTGTGGACTGTAATCAGTCCCTTAAATAGTTTTACCATATGCTACAAGCGTGTGGGTTTTGGACTGTAATAGTTCCCTAAAAATAGTTACCATTATGCTACAAGTGTGGTTGGGACTGTAATTAGTCCCTAAATAGTTTACCTTATGCTACAAGGGTGTGGGGTGTACTGTAATAGTCCCTAAATAGTTACCATTATGCTTACAAGTGTGGGTTTGGACTGTAATAGTCCCTAAATAGTTACCATTTTATGCTACAAGGTGTGGGTTGGACTGTAATAGTCCCTAAATAGTTACCATTTGATACAAGGTGTAGGTTTGACTGTAATAGTCCTTAATAGTTACCATTATGCTACAAGGTGTGGGGTTGGACTGTAATAGTCCTAAATTAGTTACCATTATGCTACAAGGTGTGGGTTGGACTGTATAGTCCCTAATAGTTACCATTATGCTACAAGGTGTGGGTTGGACTGTAATAGTCCCCTAAATAGTTACCATTATGCTACAAGGTGTGGGTTTGGACTGTAATAGTCCCTAAATAGTTACCATTATGGGCTATAAAGGTGCTGGGTTGCGACTGATAGGTTCCCTAAATAGTTACCATTATGCTTACAAGGTGTGGGTTTGGACTGTAATAGTCCCTAAATAGTTACCATTAATTGCTACAAGGTGTGCGGTTGGACTGTAATAGTCCCTAAAATAGTTACCATTTATGTACAAGGTGTGGGTGGACTGTATATAGCCCCTAAATAGTTACCATTATGCTACAAGGTGTGGGTTGACTGTAATAGTCCCTAAATCAGTTTACCATTATGCTACAAGGTGTAGTTGGATATCTGTTAATAGTCCCTAAAATAGTTACCATTATGCTACAAAGGTGTGGGTTGACTTGTAATAGTCCCCTAAATAGTTACCATTATGCTACAGTTGTGGTGGGTTGGACTGTAATGTCCCTAATAAGTTACCATTTATGCGCTACAAGGTGTGGGTGGACTGTTAATAGTCCCTAAATAGTTACCCATTATGCTACAAGGTGTGGGTTGGACTGTAATTAAGTCCCTAAAATAGTTACCATTTATGCTACAAGGTGTGCGTTGGACTGTAATAGTCCCTAAATAGTTTACCATTATGCTTACAGGTGTGGGTTGGACGTAATTAGTCCCTAAATAGTTAACCATTATCCTACAAGTGTGGGTTGGACTGTAATTAGTCCCTAAATAGTTTACCATATGATACAAGGTGTTAGGTTTGGACTGTAATAGTCCTTAAATAGTTACATTATGCTATAAGGGTGGGTTGGACTGTAATAGTCCCTAAAATAGTTACCATTTAATGCTACAAGGTGTGGGTTGTACTTGCTAATAGTCCCTAAATATTACCATTATGCTACAAGGTGTTGGGTTACTGTAATGTCCCTAAATAGTTACCCCATTATGCTACAAAGGTGGTGGGTTTGGACTGTATTAGTCCCTAAATATTACCATTATGCTACAAGGTGTAGGTTGGACTGTAATAGTCCCTAAATAGTTACCATTATGCTACACAGGTGTGGGTTGCGGACTTTAATAGTCCCTAAATAGTTACCCATTATGCGTACAAGGTGTGGCGTGACTGTAATTAGTCCCTAAATAGTTACCATTAAGTACAAGGTGTAGGTTGGACTTAATAGTGCTTAAATATTACCATTATTGTACAATGGTGTAGGTTGGACGTAATAGTCCCTAAATAGTTACCATTATTGCTACAAGGTGTGGGTTGGGACTTGTTAATAGTCCCTAAATAGTTACCATTATGCTACAAGGTGTGGGTTGGACCTGTAATAGTCCCTAAATATGTTACCATTATGCTACAAGGTGTGCGGTTGAACTGTAATGTCCCTAAATATTACCATTTATGCTACAAGGGTGGGTTGGACTGTAATAGCTCCCTAAATAGTTTACCATATTGCTACAACGTGTCGTGGGTGGACTGTAATAGTCCCTAAATAGTTACCATTATGCTACAAGGTGTGGGTTGAGGACTGTAATAGTCCCAAATAGTAACCATTATGCTACAAGGTGTTGGTTGGACTGTAATTATAGTCCCTAAATAGGTTACAATTATGCTACAAGTGTGGGTTGGACTGTAATAGTCCCTAAATAGTTACCATTATGATACAAGGTGTAGGTTGGACTGTTAATAGTCCTTAAATAGTTACCATTATGCTACAAGGTGTGGGTTGGACTTAAATAGTCCCTAAATAGCTTACCATTATGCTAACAAGGTGTGGGTTGGACTGTAATAAGGCTCTAAATATTACCATTTATGCTACAAGGTGTGGGTTGACTGTAATAGTCCCTAATAGTTACCATATGCCTACAAGGTGTGGGTATGGACTTAATAGTCCCTAAATATACCATATGCTACAAGCGTGTAGGGTTTTGACTTGTAATTAGCCCCTAAATAGTTACCAGTTATGCTACAATGTGTGGGTTGGACTGTAATACCCTAAATAGTTTTACCATTATGCTACAAGGTGTGCGGTCTGGATGTAATAGTCCCTAAATATAGTTACCATTATGCTACAAGGTGTGGGTTGGGACTGTTAATAGGCCCTAAATAGTTACCATTATTGCTACAAGGTTTGCTGGGTTGGACTGTAATAGTCCTAAATAGTTACCATTTATGCTAAAAGGTTGGGTTGGACTGTAATAGTCCCTAAATATGTTACCATTATGCTACAAGTTGGGTTGGACTGTAATAGTCCCTAAATAGTACCATTATGCTACAAGGTGTGGGTTGGGACTGTAATAGTCCCTAAATAGTTACCATTATGCTTACAAGGTGTGGGTTGGGACTGTAATAGTCCCTAAATTAGTTACCCATTATGCTAGAAGGTGTGGTGGGTTGGACTGTAATAGTCCCTAAATAGTTACCATTATGCTACAAGTGTGGTTTGGACTGTAATAGTCCTAAATAGTTACCATTATGCTTTACAAGGGTGTGGGTTGGACTGTAATAGTCCCTAAAATAGTTACCATTTATTTGCAAAAGGTGTGGGTTGGACTTAATAGTCCCTTAAATAGTTTACCATTATAATACACAAGGTGTAGGTTGGACTGTAAAATAGGCTCTAAATAGTTACCATTATGCTACAAGGTGTGGGTTGGGGGACTGTAATAGTCCCCTAAATAGTTACCACTTATCTACAAGGTTGTGGGGTTGACTGTAATTAGTCCCTAAAATAGTTACATTATGCTTACCAAGGTTGTGGGTTGGACTGTAATAGTCCCTAAATAGTTTACCATTATGCTTAAAAGGTGTGGGTTGGACCCTGTTAATAGCTCCCTAAGATAGTTACCATTAATGCTACAAGGTGTGGGTTGGACTGTAATAGCCCCTAAATAGTACCATTATGCTACAAGGTGTAGGTTGGGACTGTAATTAGGCTCTAAATAGTTACCATTATGCTTACAAAGGTGTGGGTTGACTGTAATAGGCCCTAAATAGGTTACCATTATGCTACAAGCGTGTGGGTTGGCTGTAATAGTCCCTAAATAAGTTACCATTTATGCTTACAAGGTGTGGGTTGGGACTTGTAATAGTCCCTAAAAATAGTTACCTTAATGCTTACAAGTGTGTGGTTGGACTGTAATAGCCCTTAAATAGTTTACATTATGCTATCAAGGTGTGGTTTGGCACTGTATATAGTTCCCTAAATAGTTACCATTAATTGCAACAAGGTGTGGGTTGGACTGTAATAGTCCCTAAATAGTTACCATTATGCTACCAAGGTGTAGGTTGGACTGTAATAGGCTTCTAAATATTACCATTATGCTACAAGGTGTGGGTTGGACTGTAATAGTCCCTAAATAGTACCATTATGCTACAAGGTGTGGGTTGGACTGTAATAGTCCCTAAATAGTTACCATTATGCTAACAAAGGTGTTGGGTTTGGACTGTAATAGTCCCTAAATACTTACCATTATGCCACAAGAAAAAAAAATGGTTGTGGGTTGACTGTTAATAGTCCCTAAAATTAGTTACCATTATGCCACAAGGTGTAGGTTGGACTGTAATTAGTCCCAAAATAGTTACCATTATGCTATAAGCGTGTGGGTTGGGACTGTTAATAAGTCCCTAAAAAGTTACCAAATGCTACAAGTGTGGGTGGACTTGTAATAGTTCCCTAAATAGTTACCCATTACTGCTACAAGGTGTGGGTTGGACTTAAATAGTCCCTTAAATAGTTACCATATGCTACAAAGGTGTGGGTTGGAACTGTAATAGTCCCTAAATTAGTATACCATTAGCTACAAAGGTGTGGGTTGGACTGTAATAGGCCCCAAATAGTTACCATTATGCTACAAGGTTGTGGTTTGGACTTGTAATAGGCCCTAAATAGTTACCCATTATGCTAACAAGGTGTGGGTTGGACTGTAATAGTCCATAAATAGTTACCATTATGCTAACAAGGTGTGGGTTGCGGACTGTAATTAGGCTCCCTAAATATCTTACCACTTATGCTACAAGGTGTGGTTGGACTGTAATAGTCCCTAAATAGGTTACCATTAGCTTTACAAGGTGTTGTGTTGGCTGTAATAAGTCCCTAAATAGTTACCATTATGTACAAGGTGTGGGTTGGACTGTTAATTAGTCCCTTAAATAGTTACCATTATGCCACAAGGTGTGGGTTGGACTGTTAATAGTCACCTAAATTAGTTACCATTATTCCACAAGGTGGTGTTGGACTTGTAATAGTCCCTAAATAGTTTGACCATTATGCCATAAGGTGTTGGGTTTGGACTGTAATAGCCCTAAATAGTTACCATTATGCTACAAGGTGTGGGGTTGGACTTTAATGCTCCCTAAATAGTTACCATTATGCTACAAGGTGTGGGTTAGTTGACTGTAAATAGTCCCTAAATAGTTACCATTATGCCTACAAGGTTGGGGTTGGACTGCTAATAGTCCCTAATTAGTTACCATTATGCATATAAAGGTGTGCGGTTGGACTGTAATAGTCCCTAAATAGTTACCATTATGCTACAAGGCTGTTGGGTTGGACTGTAATAGTCCCTAAATAGTTACCATTATGCTACAAGGTGTAGGTTGGACCTGTAATAGGCTCTAAATAGTACCATTTATGCTACAAAGGTGTGGGTTTGGACTGTAAATAGGTCCCTAAATTAGTTACCATTATGCTACAAGGTGTGGGTTGGACTGTAAGTACCCCCTAATTAGTTACCATTATTGCTATAAGTGTGCGGTTTGGACTTGGGTACAGCGGGGGGATATTCGTGGGGTTACAGCGGGGGGATATTCTAGGGTACAAGCAGGGGATATTTGGCATTACAATAGGGAGGATAATCTGGCGTAGAGCAGAGGAGATATTTCTTGGGGTACAGCAGAGTGGATATTTGGGGTACAGCAGGGAGGATATTCTGGGGGTAAAGCAGGAGGGATATTCTTGGGGTACAGCAGGAGGATATTTGGGGTACAGCAGGAAAGGATATTTCTGGGGTACAGCAAGGGAGGATATTCTGGGGTACAGCAGGGGAGGATATCCTGGGGTTACAGCAGGGAGGATATCTGTGGGTTACAGCAGGGGGAATCTGGGGCCAGCAGGGGGAATATTCTGGGGTACAGCAGGGGGGTATTGGTAAGTGGGGGATTTCTTGGGGTCACGGAGTTTGGGTAACAGAGGAGGATATTCTCGGGGTACAGCAGGAGGGATATTCTGGGGTAAGCAGGGGGGATATTCTGGGTACAGCGGGGGGATATTCTGCGGTAACAGCAGGGGAGGATATTCTGGGGTACAGCATGGTGATATTCTGGGGTACAAGCAGGGAGGATATTCTGTGGGTACAGCAGGGAGGATATTCTGGGGTACAGCAGGGAGGATATTTTCTGGGGTTACAGCAGGGGGATATTCTGGGGTACAGCAGGAGGATATTCTGGGGTACAGCAGGAGGGATATTCTGGGTACAGCAGGGAGGATATTCTGGGGTACAGCAAGGAGGATATTCTGGGGTACCGCAGGGGATATTGGGGTACAGCAGGAGGATTTCTGGGGTACAGCAGGGAGGATATTCTGGGTACAGCAAGAGGGATATTCTGGGGTACAGCAGGGGGGATATTCTGGGGTAACAGCGGGGGGATATTCTGGGTACAGCAGGGAGGATATTCTGGGTACAGCAGGGGGATAATTTTGGGGTACAGCAGGGAGGATATTCTGGGGTACAGCAGGGAGGATATTCTGGGGTACAGCAGGGGGGATATTCTGGGGTACAGCAGGGAGGATATTCTGGTACAGCAGAGATATTCTGGGGTACAGCAGGAGGATATTTCTGGGTACAAGCAGGGAGGATATTCTGGGGTACAGCAGGAGGATATTCTGGGGTACAGCAGGGAGGATATTCTGGGGTACAGCAGGGGGGGTATTCTGGGGTACAGCAGGGGGGGTATTCTGGGGTACAGCAGGGGGAGTATTCTGGGTACAGCAGGGAAGATAATGTGCACCTTCAAGATTTCCAGTTCTTAACCATGCAAGACTATCCCGCCGCCCCCTCACCCTTCCCTCCTCACCCCGACATCTCCGCATGCTGTCAGCTGCCTGCCTGTACAGCTGGAGTCACAGGTGACAACCGAATCAGAATCCCGTAGACCCCAGAATGAGGACAGGAAAGGTAAACTACCCAACAAACAGTCCATGAAGTGACTGAAATAACCTTTTCTGAAGGCCCTGTCTGGTCAGATTGTCTGTCTGGATAGAAACATTTTGATAGAGATTCATCCATGTGACCGTAACACCATATTATAAATCACCTTTACAGTGAATTGTGTTGGTTCCATTTTGTTTGAACGCTCCAATAGGGCTCTCATGATGACATCATGACCAAGTAGCATGTGTCTAGCTATGTGATTAAAGTGCACTATAAGAGTACACTAGGTCTACATACTAACCTCCTGATGACGTCCTGGTTGAGCGTTTGATGGATCTGGTTGGTTCTAGTTTCATAAGGATCATAATGATTAGAGACCAGAGGAGATGAATTAGAGTTGATTCATGATGTTAATTGTCAGCATGCGGTGATGACAGTGGTTCCATGGGGTTTAGACTAGTACTGTTAGAGAGGAGATACACCATGGGAGAAGAGACAACAGGTAGCACCATCACTGAGGAGCTGTGCTTTATGTTATTATTTGAGTTACAGAGGGGGGAAATACATTTCTTCATGACGGGAGTCCTTCTGTCTGGGAGCGCGTCTGCAATATAAGAACCACTGCAGGGAAAGATGGGCAACAACAACATATACTGTATGAGGTGTCTTTGTCATGGTAACATACAAGATATGGAAGGAAGCAGAGGCCAAAGAAGGAAACACTGAGATATATAGTATAACTTAAGCTTTATGTAGAGATACTACACATACGTAAAGACACATACAGTACCAGTCAAAAGTTTGGACACACCTACTCGTTCAAGGGTTTTCTTTATTTTTACAATTTTCTTCATTGTAAAATAATAGAGAAGACATCAAAACTATGAAATAACACATATGGAATCATGTAGTAACCAAAAAAGTGTTAAATAATCTAAATATATTTTAGATTTTAGATTCTTCAAAGTAGCCAACCTTGCGTTGATGACAGCTTTGCAAACTCTTGGCATTCTCTTCACCTGGAATGCTTTTCCAACAGTCTTGAAGAAGTTCCCACATGACTCTGTGGTCCAACTCATCCCAAACCATCTCAATTGTTGAGGTTGAGTGATTATGGAGGCAGGTCATCTGATGCAGCACTCCATCACTCTCCTTTTTGGTCAAATAGCCCTTACACAGTTGGGTCATTGTCCTGTTGAAAAACAAATGATAGTCCCACTAAGCCCAAACCAGATGGGATGGCATATCGCTGCAGAAACTTTCAAAGATCTTGACATTTTCCAGATTGACTGACCTTTATGTCTTAAAGTAATGATGGACTGTCGTTCTCTCTTTGCTTATTTGAGCTGTTCTTGCCATAATATGGACTTGGTCTTTACCAAATAGGGCTATCTTCTGTATACCACCCCTACCTTGTCACAACACAACTGATTGGCTCAAACGCATTAAGAAGTAAAGAAATTCCAGGCCACACTGTAAATTGAAATGCATTCCAGGTGACTACCTCATGAAGCTGGTTGAGAGAATGCCAAGTGTGTGCAAAGATGTCATCAAGGCAAAGGGTGGCAACATTGAAGAATCTCAAATATATTTATTTATTTAACACTTTTTTGGTTACGACATGATTCCATATGTGTGATTTCATAGTTTTGATGTCTTCACTATTATTTTACGATATAGAAAATAGTAAAATAAAAGAAACCCTGGAATGAGGAAGGTGCGTCCAAACTTTTGACTGGTACTGTACAATATGTATGACATATTAAGTAGTACATTGACAACACACTAGACTGTTAACTCCAGAGGGTATGGCAGACCATAACATTACAGAAGAGAACAACACCCACCGTTTGGGACTTCTTCTTCTTCTTCTTTATTGCTTGAAGAAGCCTGCTTCTCCTTTTCTTTGGTCGGCTCTGATTGGTTCATCACCACCATCTCTGGGCGCATCCTATTGATGGAGAGAACACAATACAGCTGGAAGGACTCTAATGAAGGAACAGTCCAAGCTGTACTTAACAGGACGGACAGGAGGACTCTAATGAAGGGACAGTCCAAGCTGTACTGTAACGGAGACAGGAGGACTCTAATGAAGGGACAGTCCAGCTGTATGTACTGACAGGATAGGAGGCACTAATGAAGGGACAGTCCAGCTGTACTGTAACAGGACGGACAGGAGGACTTAATGAAGGGACAGTCCAGCTGTACTGTACTGAACAGATGGAAAGGAGGACTTAATGAAGGGACAGTCCAGCTGTACTGTAACAGGACGGACAGGAGGACTCTAATGAAGGACAGTCCCAGCTGTACTGTACTGTAACAGGATGGAAGGAGGACTCTAATGAAGGGACAGTCAAGCTGTACTGTAACTGGACAGAAGGAGGACTCTAATGAAGGAACAGTCCAAGCTGTACTGTAACAGGACGGACAGGAGGACTCTAATGAAGGACAGTCCAAGCTGTAATGTAACTGGACAGACGAGGACTAATGAAGGAACAGTCCACAGCTGTACTGTAACTGGACAGAAAGGAGGACTCTAATGAAGGGACAGTCCACGCTGTAATGTAACTGGACAGACTTGAGGACTAATGAAGGAACAGTCCAAGCTGTAATGTAACTGGACAAAGGAGGACTCTAATGAAGGGACAGTCCAAGCTGTAATGTAACTGGACAGGACTTGAGGACTAATGAAGGAACAGTCCCAAGCTGTACTGTAACTGGACAGAAAGGAGGACTCTAATGAAGGGACAGTCCAAGCTGTAATGTAACTGGACAGCAAGGAGGACTCTAATGAAGGACAGTCCAAGCTGTATGTAACTGGACAGACTTGAGGACTAATGAAGGAACAGTCCAAGCTGTACTGTAACTGGACAGAAAGGAGGACTCTAATGAAGGGACAGTCCAACTGTAATGTAACTGGACAAAAGGAGACTCTAATGAAGGGACAGTCCAAGCTGTAATGTAACTGGACAGACTGGAGGACTAATGAAGGAACAGTCCAAGCTGTACTGTAACTGGACAGAAGGAGGACTATAATGAAGGACAGTCCCAGCTGTAATGTAACAGGACGGACAGGAGGACTCTAATGAAGGAACAGTCCAAGCTGTACTGTAACAGGACGGACAGCAGGACTCTAACGAAGGAACAGTCCAAGCTTTACTGTAACAGACGGACAGGAGGACTCTAATGAAGAACAGTCCAAGCTGTACTGTAACAGGAGCACAGGAGGACTCTAATGAAGGACAGTCCAAGCTGTACTGTACTGTAACAGGATGGACAGGAGGTCTCTAATGAAGGAACAGTCCAAGCTGTACTGTACTGTAACAGGACGGACAGGAGGACTCTATTGAAGGGACAGCCCAGCTGTAATGTAACAGGATGGACAGGAGGACTCTAATGTAAGGAACAGTCCAAGCTGTACTGACTTACGGACAGGAGGACTCTAATGAAGGGACAGTCCCAGCTGTAATGTAACAGGACGACAGAGGACTCTAATGAAGGGACAGTCCCAGCTGTAATGTAACAGGACGCGACAGGAGGACTCTAATGAAGGGACAGTCAAGCTGTACTGTAACTGACGGACAGGAGGACTCTAATGAAGGAACAGTCCAAGCTGTACTGTACTGTAACAGGACGGACAGGAGGACTCTAATGAAGGAACAGTCCCAGCTGTAATGTAACAGGACGACAGGAGGACTCTAATGAAGGAACAGTCCAAGCTGTACTGTAACAGGACGCACAGGAGATCTAATGAAGGAACAGTCAAGCTGTACTGTAACTGGACGGACAGGAGGACTCTAATGAAGGAACAGTCCAAGCTGTACTGTAACTGGACAGAGAAGGAGGACTCTAATGAAGGACAGTCCAAGCTGTAATGTAACGGACGGACAGGAGGACTCTAATGAAGGAACAGTCCAAGCTGTACTGACTGTAACAGGACGGACAGGAGACTCTAATGAAGGAACAGTCCAAGCTGTACTGTAACTGGACAGAAAGGAGGACTCTAATGAAGGGACAGTCCAAGCTGTACTATAACTGGACAGAAGGAGGACTCTAATGAAGGAACAGTCCAAGCTGTAACTGTAACAGGACGGACAGGAGGACTCTAATGAAGGACAGTCCAAGCTTGTACTGTAACTGGACAGAAAAGGAGGACTCTAATGAGAGGAACAGTCCAAGCTGTACTGTACTGTAACTGGACGGACAGGAGGACTCTAATGAAGGAACAGTCCAAGCTGTAATGTAACTGTACAGACTTGAGACTCTAATGAAGGAACAGTCCAAGCTGTAATGTAACTGGACAGACTTGAGGACTAATGAAGGAACAGTCCAAGCTGTACTGTAACTGGATGGAAAGGAGGACTATAATGAAGGGACAGTCCCAGCTGTAATGTAACAGGACGGACAGGAGGACTCTAATGAAGGGACAGTCCAAGCTGTACTATTAACTGGACAGAAAGGAGGGACTCTAATGAAGGGACAGTCCAAAGTGTACTGTAACTGGACAGAAAGGAGGGACTCTAATGAAGGAACAGTCCCAAGCTGTACTGTAACAGGGCGCGACAGGAGGACTCTAATGAAGGAACAGTCCAAGCTGTACTGTAACTGGACGAAGAGGACTCTAATCAAGGAACAGTCCAAGCTGTAATGTAACAGGACGGACAGGAGGACTCTAATGAAGGAACAGTCCAAGCTGTACTGTACTGTAACAGGACGGACAGGAGGACTCTAATGAAGGGACAGTCCAAGCTGTACTGTAACTGGACAGAAAGGAGGACTCTAATGAAGGAACAGTCCAAGCTGTATGTAACTGTACAGACTTGAGGACTCTAATGAAGGAACAGTCCAAGCTGTAATGTAACTGGACAGACTTGAGACTAATGAAGGAACAGTCCAAGCTGTAATGTAACTGGACAGACTTGAGGACTAATGAAGGAACAGTCCAAGCTGTAATGTAACTGGACAGGACTTGAGGACTCTAATGAAGGAACAGTCAAGCTGTAATGTAACAGGACGGAGAAGAGGACTCTAATGAAGGAACAGTCCAAGCTGTAATGTACGGTAACTGGACGGACAGAAAGACTCTAATGAAGGAACAGTCCAAGCTGGACTGTAACTGAACAACAAGTGCTCAGTATATGTGGGAACTTCTTCAAGACTGTTGGAAAAAGCATTCCAGGTGAAGCTGGTTGAGAGAATCCAAGAGTTTGCAACGCTGTCATCAAGGCAAAGGTGGCTGTTTGCGCTGTAACTGAATGGACAGCAGGACTCTAACGAAGGAACAGTCCAAGCTGTACTGTAACAGGACGGACAGGAGGACTCTAATGAAAGAACAGTCCAAGCTGTACTGTAACAGAACGACAGGAGGACTCTAATGAAGGAACAGTCCAAGCTGTACTGTAACAGGACGCACAGGAGCGATTCTTAATGAAAGGAAACAGTCCAAGCTGTACTGTAACAGGACGGACAGGAGGACTCTAATGAAGGAACAGTCCAAGCTGTACTGTAACTGGACAACAGGAGGACTCTAATGAAGGAACAGTCCCAGCTGTACTGTAACAGGACGCACAGGAGGACTCTAATGAAGGAACAGTCCAAGCTGTACTGTAACAGGACGGAAGGAGGACTCTAATGAAGGAACAGTCCAAGCTGTACTGTAACAGGACGGCAGGAGACTCTAATGAAGGAACAGTCCAAGCTGTACTGTAACGGATGGACAAGAGGACTCTAATGAAAGGAACAGTCCAAGCTTACTGTACTGTAACTGGACAGACGGAGGACTCTAATGAAGGAAAGTCCAAGCTGTACTGTAACAGGACGGACAGGAGGACTCTAATGAAGGAACAGTCCAAGCTGTACTGTAACAGGACGGACAGCAGGACTCTAACGAAGGAACAGTCCAAGCTGTACTGTAACAGGACAGACAGGAGGACTCTAATGAAGGAACAGTCCAGCTGTACTGTAACAGGACGCACAGGAGGATTCTAATGAAGGAACAGTCAAGCGTACTGTAACAGGACGGACAGGAGGACTCTAACGAAGGAACAGTCCAAGCTGTACTGTAACAGGACGACAGGAGGACTCTAATGAAGGAACAGTCCAAGCTGTACTGTAACGATGGACAAGAGGACTCTAATGAAGGAACAGTCCAAGCTGTACTGTAACTGGACAGAAAGAGGACTCTAATGAAGGAACAGTCCAAGCTGTACTGTAAACAAGACGCACAGGAGGACTCTAATGAAGGAACAGTCCAAGCTGTAATGTAACTGTACAGTCTTGAGGACTCTAATGAAGGAACAGTCCCAGCTGTACTGTAACAGTGATGGACAAGAGGACTCTAATGAAGGAACAGTCCAAGCTGTTACTGTAACTGTACAGACTTGAGGACTAATGAAGGAACAGTCCAAGCTGTACTGTTAACAGGACGCACAGAGGAACTCTAATGAAGGAACAGTCCAAGCTGTAATGTAACTGTACAGACTTGAGGACTAATGAAGGAACAGTCCAAGCTGTACTGTAACTGGACAGAAAGGAGGACTATAATGAAGGGACAGTCCCAGCTGTAATTGTAACGGACGGACAGGAGGACTCTAATGAAGGAACAGTCCAAGCTGTACTATAACTGGACAGAAAGGAGGACTCTAATGAAGGGACAGTCCAAAAGTGTACTGTAACTGGACAGAAAGGAGGACTCTAATGAAGGAAACAGTCCCAGCTGTTACTGTAACAGGACGCACAGGAGGATTCTAATGAAGGAACAGTCTCAAGCTGTACTGTAACAGGACGCCACAAACAGGAGGACTCTAATGAAGGAACAGTCCAAGCTGTACTGTAACAGGACGCACAGGAGGACTCTAATGAAGGAACAGTCCAAGCTGTACTGTAACTGGATGGACAAGAGGACTCTACACCTGCATTGCTTGCTGTTTGGGGTTTTAGGCTGGGTTTCTGTACAGCACTTTGAGATATCAGCTGATGTAAGAAGGGCCTTATAAATATATTTGATTTGACTAATGAAGGAACAGTCCGAGCTGTAATGTACTCTAACTTTTGTTGTGTTACAGCCTGAATTCAAAATGGATTCAATAAAAAAAAATCTCACCCATCTTCACACAATATCCCGTAATGACAAAGTCAAAACATGTTTTTAGACATGTTTTGCTAATTTATTGAGAATGAAATACAGAAATATCTCATTTACATTAGTATTCACACCCCTGAGTAAATACTTTTGGCAGTGATTACAGCTGTGAGTCTTTCTTGGTAAGTCTCTAAGAACCTTCCAAACCTGGATTGTACAACATTCATTAGCCCATTATTCTTTTCAAATTACGTCCAGCAATGTCAAATTCATTGTTGATCATTGCTAGACAACCATTTCCAGGTCTTGCCATAGATATTCAAGTAGATTTAAGTCAAATCTGCAACTCGGCCACTCAGCAACATTCACTGTCTTCTTGGTAAGCAACTCCAGCGTAGATTTACGTTAGTATTGTGGAGTAACTACAATGTTGTTGATCCATCCTCAGTTTTCTCCTATCACAGCCATTAAACTCTAACTGTTTTAAAGTCACCATTGGCCTCATGGTGAAATCCATGAACGGTTTCCTTCCTCTCCTTCAGCTGAGTTAGGAAGGACGCCTGTATCTTTGTAGTGACTGGGTGTATTGATACACCATCCAAAGTGTAATTAATAACTTCACAATGCTCAAAGATATATTCAATGTATGCTTTTTTTTATTTTTACCCATCTACCAAGAGGTGCCCTTCTTTGCAAAGCATTGGAAAACCTCCCTGATCTTTGTGGTTGAATCTGTGTTTGAAATTCACTGCTCGACTGAGGGACCTTACAGATAATTGTATGTGGGGTGCGGTGAATCCATGCACCATATTATGTGACTTGTTAAACAAATGTACCACTCCTGAATGTATTTAGGCTTGCCATAACAAAGGGGTTGAATACAAGACATTTCAGCTTTTCATTTAGAAAGAATTTGTAAAAAATGTGAAAAACATAAATCCACTTTGACATTATTGGGTATTCTGTGTAGGTCAGTGACAAAATATCAAAATGTAATCCATTTTAAATTCAGTGTGTAACAACAAAATGTGGAAAAAGTCAAGGGGTGTGAATACTTTCTGAAGGCTCTGTATTATACCCCTTGGGGATAAGCTACTACTGCATTACCCCCATTACATGGGGCGGAAGGAAGATTTAGAAATGTTATAACATATTTCATACAATTCTACTCATTTAGCATTTTTTTAACACATTTCATACAATTCTACTCATTTTGCCATGAGACAGAAAGAAGATTTAGCAATTTTATGAAATCAAATACAATTTTATTGGTCACATACACATGGTAAGCAGAAGTTAATGTGAGTGTAGCGAAATGCTTGTGCTTCTAGTTCCGACAGTGCAGTAATATCTAACAAGTGATCTAACATTTCCCCAACAACTACCTAATACACACAAATCTAACGGCGTGAATGAGAATATGWACATATAAATATATGGATGAGCGATGGTGCAGTAGATGGTATAAAACACAGTATATACATGTGATATGAGAAATGTAAGATATGTAAACATTATTAAAGTGGCATTATTTAAAGTGCCATTGTTTAAAGTGACTAGTGATCCATGTATTAAAGTGTCCAGTGATTGGGTCTCAATGTAGACGACAGCCTCTCTGAGTTAGTGATTGCTGTTTAGCAGTCTGATGGTCTTGAGATTAGAAACTGTTTTTCAGTCTCTTTGATGCACCTGTACGGACCTTGCCTTCTGGATGATAGCAGTGTGAACAGGCAGTGGCTCGGGTGGATGTTGTCCTTGATGATCTTTTTGGCCTTCCTGTGACATCGGGTGSTGTAGGTGTCKMGYAGGGCAGGTAGTTTGCCCCCYGTGATGCGTTGTGCAGACCGCACCACCCTCTGGAGAGCCTTGCMGTTGAGGGCGGTGCAGTTGCCGTACCAGGCTGTGATACAGCCAGACAGGATGCTCTCGATTGTGCATCTGTAAAAGTTTGTCAGTGTTTTGGGTGACACGCCAAATTTCTTCAGCCTCCTGAGTTTGAAGAGGCGCTGTTGCGCCTTCTTCACCATGCTGTCTGTGTGGGTGGACCATTTCAGTTTGTCTGTGATGTGTGCGCCCAGGAACTTAAAACTTTACACCTTCTCCACTGCTGTCCCGTCGATGTGGATAGGGGGGTGCTCCCTCTGCTGTTTCCTGAAGTCCACGATCATCTCCTTTGTTTTGTTGACGTTGAGTGAGAGGTTGTTTTCCTGACACCACACTCCGAGGGCCCTCACCTCCTCCCTGTAGGCTGTCTCATCATTGTTGGTGATCAGGCCCACTACTGTTGTGTCGTCTGCAAACTTGATGATTGAGTTGGAGGCGTGCATGGCCACGCAGTCGTGGGTGAACAGGGAGTACAGGAGAGGGCTGAGCACACACCCTTGTGGGGCCCCATTGTTGTGGGTCAGCAAAGTGGAGATGTTGTTTCCTACCTTTACCACCTGGGGACGGCTCATCAGAAAGTCCGGGACTCAGTTGCACAGGGTGGGGTTGACACCTAGGGTCTCCAGCTTGATGATGTTGAATGCTGAGCTGTAGTCAATGAACAGCATTCTTACATAGGTATAGTTTTTGTCCAGATGGGATAGAGCAGTGTGCAGTGTGATTGCGTCGCCTGTGGACCTGTTGGGGCGGTATGCAAACTGAAGTGGGTCTAGGGTGGCAGGTAYGGTGGAGGTGATATGATCCTTGATTAGTCTCTCAAAGCACTTCATGATTACAGAAGTGAGTGCTACGGGGCAGTAGTCATTTAGTTCAGTTGTCTTTGCCTTCTTGGGTACAGGAACAATAGTAGCCATCTTGAAACATGTGGGGACAGCAGACTGGGATAGGGAGCAATTGAATAMGTCCGTAAACACACCAGCCAGCTGGTCTGGTCATGCTCTGAGGACGCGGCTAGGGATGCTGTCTGGGCCAGCAGCCTTGCGAGAGTTAACAAGTTTAAATGATTTACTCACATCAGCCACGGAGAAGGAGAGCGAGGGGATGCAGTCTTTGTTAGCGAGCCGCAACGGTGGCACTGTTTAATCCTCAAAGCAAAGAAGGTGTTTAGTTTGTCTGGAAGCGGGACGTCGGTGTCCGTGACGGGGCTGTTTTTGTAGACCGTGATTTCCTGTAGACCCTGCCAGATACGTCTCATGTCTGAGCCGTTGAATTGCGACTCCACCTTGTCCCTGTACCGGCATTTCGCTTATTTGATTGCTTGCGTAGGGAATAACTACACTGTTTATATTCAGCCATATTTCCAGATCTCTTTCCATGGTTGTGCGGTGGATTGCGCTTTCAGTTTTGTGCGAATGCCGCCATCCATCCACAGTTTCTGGTTAGGGTAGGTTTTAATAGTCACAGTGGGCACAACATCTCCAATGCACTCTTTATAAACACACTCACAGAGTCAGCGTGTAGGTTGATTATGTTCTCTGAGGCTGACCGGAACATATTCCAGTCCACGTGATCAAAACAATCTTGAAGCATGGCTTCCGATTGGTCAGACCAGCGTTGAATGGTTCTCATCACTGGTACATCCTGTTTAAGTTTATGCCTATAAGACGGAACGAGCAAGATAGCATTGTGGTCGGATTTGCCAAAGGGAGGGCGGGGCAGGGATTTGTATGCATCTCGGAAGTTAGAGTAGCAGTGGTCGATAGTATTAGCCCTGCGAGTCGTGCAATCCATATGCTGATAGAATTTAGGTAGCGTTGTTCTCACATTTGCTTTGTTAAAATCCCCAGCCACAATAAATGCAGCCTCAGGATATATGGTTTCCAGTTTATATAGAATCCAGTGAATTTCCTTGAGGGCCATCTTGGTGTTCGCTTGAGGGGGAATGTACACAGCTGTGACTATAACTGACGAGAATTCTCTTGGTAGGTAAAATGGCCGGCATTTGATTGTAAGGAATTCTAGGTCGGGTGAGCAGAAGCACTTGAGTTCCTGTATGTTGTTATGATTACACCATGAGTCGTTAATCATAAAGTATACACCCCCACCCTTCCTCTTCTCAGAGAAGTGTTTATCTCTGTCGACGCGCTGCATGGAGAAGCCCGGTGCCTGTACCAATACCAACAACATATCCAGAGAAAGCCATGTTTCCGTGAAACAGAGAATGTTACAATCTCTGATGTCTCTCTGGAAGGCAACCCTTGCTCGAAATTCGTCTACCTTGTTGTCAAGAGACTGGACATTGCGAGTAGTATACTCGGGAGCGGTGAGCGATGTGCACGTCTACGGAGCCTGACCAGAAGGCTGCTCCATCTGCACCTTCTGCGGCGCCATTGTTTTGGGTCGCCTGCTGGGATCAGATCAATTGTCCTGGGTGGTGGTCCAAACAGAGGAACCGCTTCGGGAAAGTCGAATTCCTGTTCGTAATGTTGGTAAGTTGACGTTGCTCTTATATCCAATAGTTGCTCCCGGATGTATGTAATAAGACTTAAGATTTCCTGGGGTAAAAATGTAAGAAACAATACATAAAAATAAAAAAACGTCATAGTTTCCTAAGAACGCGAAGCAAGGCGACCATCTCCGTCGGCGCCATTTAGCAGGATTACATTCATTTCTATTCATTTTACAACGAGACAGCGAGGAGACGTGGCAATTTTTTTACACAATTCATGCAATTCTACTCATTTTACCATGGGACAGTGAGAAGATGTAGCATTTTATAACTAATTACATACAATTCTACTCATTTTGCCATGGGGCAGAGAGAAGATTTAGCAAATGTATAACACATGTCATATAATTTACTAATTTTGCCATGGAGAGGAGAGAAGATTTGGCAATTTTATAAATAATTGCATGCAATTTTACTCATTTTACAATGGAATGGAGAGAATATTTAGCAATTATTTTACTAATTTCAAACAATTCTATTAATTTTACAACAGAGCAGAGAGAAGATTTAGCAATTTAATAAATCATTTCATGCAATTCTACTAATTTTGCCATCCGGTGAAGAGAAGACTGAAATTTTATAGCAAATTTCATGTGATTCTACTCATTTTGCAATGAGGCAGAGGAAAGATTTAGCAAATGTATAACTCATTTCATACATTCTACTCATTTTGCCATCCGGTGAAGACAAGATTGAGTAAATGTCTCACTTCATGCAATTCTACTCATATTGTCAACGGAAGGAAAGAAGATTTAGCAATTTTATAAATAATTACATTTTTTTGTACTAATTTCATACAATTCTATTCATTTTACATTGGGATGGAGAGAAGATTTAGCTATTTAAAAAAATATATATATGGAATTCTACTGTCACGTTCGTCATATGAAGGAGACCAAGGTGCAGCGTGGTATGCGTACATTCTTCTTTTAATTAAAGAAAGAATACTGAACAAACTAACAAAACGAACCGTGAAGCTAATATGAATAGTGCAGACAGGCCACTAAACATAGAACAAGAACCCACAAACACCAAAGGGAAATGGCTACCTAAATATGATCCCCAATCAGATACAACGATAAACAGCTGCCTCTGATTGGGAACCATATCAGGCCACCATAAACATACAAATACCTAGACATACAAAACCCCTAGACATACAAAACCCCTAGACATACAAAACCCCTAGACAATACAAAACCCCTCGACAATACAAAACTAGCGTATCCACCCTAGTCACACCGTGACCTAACCAAAATATAAAGAAAACAGAGATATCTCAGGTCAGGGCGTGACATCTACTGATTTTGTCATGGGGAGAGAGAAGATTTTTGACTTTTTTAACTAATTTCATGCAATTCTACCAATTTTGCCATCCGGTGAAGAGAAGACTTTTAAATTTTATTGAAATTTCATGTGATTCTGCTCATTTTGCCATGTGCCGAGAGAAGATTTAGCAATTTTATAACACATTTCCTGCGATTCTACACTTTTTGACATAGGGTGGAGAGAAATATCTGCTATTTTTAATATGATATCTGAGTGAGATTGACTAACAAAATCAATTGGGGCCCCGCGGACATTAATTTGAAGTTTAGATAGCTGGCCGCTAGACTAACTTACCAATCTAAAAAATGCTAACTGACTTTCAGTTTAGTGACATTCAGTGACAGACATAACAAGAGAAAAACTGCTGATGCACAACCACATTTCAAAATTGCACCTTGTGTATTCCACTATTCTAACTCGTAACAGTAAGATGAGCCCCCCACCCCCCCAAAAAACGTCTGCTAGTTGCCCAACCCTAATATAGGGAAAAGGGTGTCATTTGCAATGAAGCATCCCCAGTGCCTCACCAGGGGTCAAAGGCCGGCTGGCGTTTGGGATGGTTGGGCAAGGTGCTTCCGTCCACTGTCCCCCCTCCTGTCCCCCTGCTGCCCTGACCTCCGTTATCTGGCCGCGGGGACGGCACTGTGGAGCAACAACATAACAACATAGTAAACACCACAAAACATTAGACACACATAAGGAAGAAAACACTACAGGTTATAGATACATAGTAAAGGACTTCATCGGTCCAAAAAGATGGACCCGTTGCGAAATGGACCCAGGGCTTTCCCACTCGAACCCAATATGCATAAATACATAAAAAAAAATATAGAGACATGTTCCTAATGGAGCCAAGGATAACAATACCCATTCCGTATAGACCTGGTCGGATCCAGATCCGATCCGAGTGAGGGAAGCAGCAGAAAAGTAATTTTTAAAGCTACTTTATTAACCGGAGCTGATAAAAAGCTAGAGGCGGGCGGGAGAGGGTGAGTAGGGGGTTAAGAGCAGGCGGGGAGGGGACGTACCGTGAGCGTGTGACACAGGGTGCAGGGAGGGAGAGACTGCAACCAACCAACAAACAGACTCGCACTATAGTAGACTAAAAACATATAGATCAAATCAAATCGTATTTGTCACATTTGCCGAATACAACAGGTGTAGACCTTACTGTGAAATGCTGAATACAACAGGTGTAGACCTTACTGTGACATGCTTACTTACAAGCCCTTAACGAACAATGCAGTTCAAGAAATAGAGTTAACTTTTTAAGGATAGGGGGCAGCATTTTCACTTTTGGATGAATTGCCCAAACTGAACTGCCACTTACTCTGTCCCAGATGCTGATATATGCATAGTATTAGTAGGATTGGATAGAAAACACTCTGAAGTTTCTAAAACTGTTTGAATGATGTCTGTGAGTATAACAGAACTCATATGGCAGACAAAACCCTGAAAAGAAATCCAAACAGGAAGTGAGAAATCGATTTTCAAAACAGTGCCTATTGAAATCCCTGTTAGTTATGGATGTGCATGCACTTCCTAGGGCTTCCACTAGATGTCACCGTCTTTAGATACTGGTTTTAGGATTCTACTATAAAGGAGGGGCTCATAYGAGCTCTTTTAGTGAGTGGTCTGGCAGAGAGCCTCGGTCTCATGATGCGCGGTCATGAGAGAGTATGCTCTCGTTCCAATGCTTTTCTTCAGACAATGAAATTCTCCGGTTGGAACCTTATTGATGATTAATGTTAAAAACATCCTAAATATGGATTGCATACATCATTTGACTTGTTTCTATGACCTGTAACGGAACTTTTTCAGTTTTTGTCTGGAGGAAGTTCTCGTGCCTCATGAAGATGGATTACTGGGCTGAACATGCTAACAAGAAGTGGCTAAATGATGGGCTTTATGGAACTTTATGGAACAAATCAGTCATTTATTGTCGAACTGGGAGTGCCTTCTGATGAAGATCATCAAAGGTAAGTGAATATTTATTGTGTTTTTTGTAGCTTCTGTTGACGCCAAAATGGCGGCTATTTCTTTGGCTATTTTGGGTTCTGAGTGCCGTTCTCAGATTATTCTTCTTCCGTAAAGTTTTTTTGAAATCTGACACAGCGGTTGCATAGAGGATACGTTTATCTTTAATTCTGTGAATAACACTTGCATCTTTTATCAATGTTTATTATGAGTATTTCTGCAAAATCACCGGATGTTTTGGAATCAAAACCTTACTGCACGTAACGCGCCAGTGTAAACTGAGATTTTTTTATATAAATATGCACATTATCGAACAAAACATACATGTATTGTGTAACATGATGTCCTATGAGTGTCATCTGATGAAGATCATCAAAGGTTAGTGATTCATTTTATCTATATTTCTGCTTTTTGTGACTCCTATTGTTGGCTGAAAAAATGGCTGTGTTTTTGTGACTTGTCTCTGACCTAACATAGTCATATGTTGTGCTTTCGCTGTAAATCATTTTTGAAATCGGACACCATGGGTAGATTAACAAGATGTTTATCTTTCATTTGCTGTATTGGACTTGTTAATGTGTGAAAGTTACATATTTCTAAAAAATATTTTTGAATTTCGCGCGCTGCCTTTTCAGAGGAATGTTGTCGGTGAACCTAGAAAGGTCAAGAAAATATTTACTAAATAAACTAAAGTAAAAAATAAAATAAAAAGTAACAAGAAAATTACATAAAAATAAATTAACTTCTTACGGCTGAGATCCCGTTAACGGGATCGACTTGACAACAGCCAGTGAAAGTGCAGGGCGCCAAATTCAAACAACTGAAATCTCAATTAAAATTCCTCAAACATACAAGTATTTTACACCATTTTAAAGATAAACTTGTTGTTAATCCCACCACAGTGTACGATTTCAAAAAGGCTTTACGACGAAAGCACACCATCTGATTATGTTAGGTCAGTACCTAGTCACAGAAAAACACAGCCATTTTTCCAGCCAAAGAGAGGAGTCACAAAAATAGAGAAATATAGATAAAATGAATCACTAACCTTTGATGATCTTCATCAGATGACACTCATAGGACTTCATGTTACACAATACATGTATGTTTTGTTCGATAAATCTTAGTTTACATTGGAGCGTTATGTTCAGTAATGTTTTGCCTCCAAAACATCCAGTGATTTTGCAGAGAGCCACATCAATTTACAGAAATACTCATAATAAACATTGATAAAAGATACAAGTATTTTACATGGAACTTTAGATAAACTTCTCCTTAATGCAACCGCTGTGTCAGATTTCAAAAAAACTTTACGGAAAAAGCAAACCATGCAATAATCAGACACAAAAACAAGCCATACAGGTACCCGCCATGTTGTGGAGTCAACAGAAGTCAGGAATAGCATTATAAATATTAACTTACCTTTGATGATCATCAGAATGCACTCCCAGGAATCCCAGTTCCACAATAAATGTTTGTTTTGTTCGATAAAGTCCATAATTTATGTCCAAATACCTCCTTTTTGTTCGCGCGTTTAGTTCAAAAAGCCAGGCCAGACGAAAAGTTAAAAAAATTCCATTACAGTTCGTAGAAACATGTCAAACGATTTATAGAATCAATCTTTAGGATGTTTTTAACATAAATCTTCAATAATGTTTAAACCGGAGAATTCCTTTGTCTGTAGAAATGCAATGGAACACAGCTAACTCTCAGGGGGGCGCGCCTGAGTGAGCTCGTGGCACTCTGCCAGACCCCTGACTCAATCAGTTCTCATTCCCTCATCCTTCACAGTAGAAGCCTGAAACAAGGTTCTAAAGACTGTTGACATCTAGTGGAAGCCTTAGGAAGTACAATATGACCCCATAGACACTGTATATTGGATAGGCAAACCTAAAAACCTCAGATTTCCCACTTCCTGGTTGGGTTTTTTCGCAGGTTTTTGCCCGCCATATGAGTGCTGTTATACTCACAGACATCATTCAAACAGTTTTAGAAACTTCAGAATGTTTTCTATCCAAATCTACTAATACTATGCATATCTTAGCTTCTGGGACTGGGTAGCAGGCAGTTTACTCTGGGCACCTTATTCATCCAAGCTACTCAATACTGCCCCCAGCCATAAGAAAACATTCCATGACTTTGGGGACTGGAGTCTTTGACAATTTTTTGGGCCTTCCTCTGACACGGCCTAGTATATAGGTCCTGGGTGGCAGTAAGCTTGGCCACAGTGATGTACTGGGCCATACGCACTACCCTCTGTGCTGACAACACAACCCACTGTTGTGTCGTCAGCAAACTTAATGATGGTGTTGGAGTCGTTCTTGGCCACGCAGTCGTGGGTGAACAAGGAGTACAGGAGGGGACTAAGCATACCCCCTGACCGGCCCCAGTGTTGAGGATCAGCGTTGCAGATGTGTTGTTGCCTACCCTTATCACCTGGGGGTGGCTCGTCATGAAGTCCAGGATCCAGTTGCAGAGGGAGGTGTTTAGTCCCAGGGTCGTTAGCTTAGTGATGAGCTTTGTGGGCACTATGGTGTTGAACGCTGAGCTGTAGTCAATGAACAGCATTCTCACATAGGTGTTCCTTTTGTCCAGGTGGGAAAGGGCAGTGTGGAGTGCGATTGAGATTGCGTCATCTGTGGATCTGTTGGGGCAGTATACGAATTGGAGTGGGTCTAGAGTTTCCGGCATGATGGTGTTGATGTGAGCCATGACCAGCAGGTTACCTTCACTTTCTTGGGWACAGGGACTATGGTGGTCCATTTGAAACATGTAGGTATTACAGACTCGGTCAGGGAGAGGTTGAAAATGCAGTGGTGTAAATTACTTAAGTAAAAATACTTGAAAGTACTACTTAAGTAGTTTTTGTGGGTATCTATACTTTACTATCTATATTTTTCACAACTTTTACTTTTATTTCACTACATTCCCCAAAAAAATAATGTACTTTTTACTCCATACAATTTCCCTGACAACCCAAAGTACTCGTTACATTTTGAATGCTTAGCAGAACAAGAAAATTGAGAAATGCACGCACCTATCAAGAGAACACGTGGTCATCCCTACTGCCAATGTTCTGGTGGACTCACTAAACACAAATGCATCTTTTGTAAATAATGTCTGAGTGTTGGAGTGTGCCCCTGGCTATCTGTAATGATGTCTGAGTGTTGGAGTGTTCCCCTGGCTATCTGTAATGATGTCTGAGTGTTGGAGTGTGCCCCCTGGCTATCTGTAAATAATGTCTGAGTTTGGAGTGTCCCCTGGCTATCTGTAATGATGTCTGAGTGTTGGAGTGTGCCCCCTGGCTATCTGTAAAATATGTCTGAGTGTTGGAGTGTGCCCCTGGCTATCTGTAAATAATGTCTGAGTGTTGGAGTTTGCCCCTGGCTATCTGTAATGATGTCTGAGTGTTGGAGTGTTCCCCTGGCTATCTGTAAATAATGTCTGAGTGTTGGAGTGTGCCCCTGGCTATTTGTAAATAATATCTGAGTGTTGGAGTGTTCCCCTGGCTATTTGTAAATAATCTCTGAGTGTTGGAGTGTTTCCCCTGGCTATTTGTAAATAATATCTGAGTGTTGGAGTGTTCCCCTGGCTATATGTAATAATGTCTGAGTGTTGGAGTGTGTCCCTGGCTATCTGTAATGATGTCTGAGTGTTGGAGTGTGCCCCTGGATATCTGTAATAATCTCTGAGTGTTGGAGTGTTCCCTGGCTATTTGTAAATAATCTCTGAGTGTTGGAGTGTTCCCCTGGCTATTTGTAAATAATGTCTGAGTGTTGGAGTGTGCCCCGGCTATCTGTAATGATGTCTGAGTGTTGGAGTGTTCCCCTGGCTATCTGTAAATAATGTCTGAGTGTTGGAGTGTGCCCCTGGCTATCTGTAATGATGTCTGAGTGTTGGAGTGTTCCCCTGGCTATTTGTAATAATCTCTGAGTGTTGGAGTGTGCCCCTGGCTATCTGTACATTTTAAAAACAAGAAAATGGTGCCGTCTGCTGAATTTTAAATGATTTATACTTTTACTTTTGATACTTAAGTATATTTAAAACCAAATACTTTTACTCAAGTAGTATTTTACGAGGTGACTTTAACTTGAGTCATTTTCTATTAAGGTATCTATACTTTTACTCAAGTATGACAATTTGGTACTTTTTCCACCACTGTGAATGTCAGTGAAGACACATGCCAGTTGGTCCGTGCATGCTTTGGAGTATATGTCCTGGTAATCCGTCTGGTCCTGTGGCTTTGTGAATGTTGACTGTTTAAAGGTCGTTGCTCACAATCGGCTACGGAGAGCGTGATCACACAGTCGTCTGGAAATAACTGGTGCTCTCATGCATACTTCAGTGTTGCTGGCTCCCAAGCGAGCATAAACGGCACTTAGCTCATCTGGTAGGCTCGCGTCACTGGGCAGCTCGCGGCTGGGTTTCCCTTCATAGTCCACAATGGTTTGCAAGCCTTGCCACATTTGACGAGCATCAGAGCCGGTGAAGTAGGATACAATCTTAGTCCTGTATTGACGCATTGCCTGTTTGATGGTTCGTCTGGGGGCAAAGCGGGATTTCTTAAAAACGTCCGGATTAGTGTCCCGCTCCTTGAAAGCGGCAGCTCTAGCCTTTAGCTCGGTGCGGATGTTGCCTGTAATCCATGGCTTCTGGTTGGGATATGTACTTACGGTCAATGTGGGGACAACGTGGTGGTGTACTCCTCAATAGCATTGGATGAATCCTGGAAAATATTCCAGTTTGTTCTAGCAAAACAGTCCTGTAGCCTAGCATCTGCGTCATCTGACCACTTCCGTATTGAGCGATTCACTGGTACTTCCTGCTTTCGTTTTAAGTCACACGTACCTCTATAGAAGCTGTAGCCCTGTGTATGTGCTAATAGAGATAAGTCACATGTACCTCTATAGAAGCTGCCAACCCTCCTGGGCATGGACTCACTGTAGATGATGCGGTTTTCTTTAGAAGAGACTCCGTCCTCTGGGTGCTGCTCATGGAACATCCCCACCTGGACAGGGTTAGGGATAGGACAGAGAAAGGAGGACAGAGTCAGACAGACAGACAGCGTAGGTTTGACAGACTGACTGGAAAAGTATGAAAACCTCTAATTAGTATCATGTTGAAAAAACTATATCTGGTATCATGATGGTAACATTATCCTAGAAACGTGTTGTTAACATTCTCCCAGGTAGACACGTGGTACAGTATCTACTATGATCTTTTATTTATTTAATTTGATTTATCTAGGCAAGTCATTGAACCTGGAATTGAACCAGGGTCTGCAGTGCCTTAGGCCGCTGCACCACTTGGGAGCCTCCCCATCCAATTAGAGGTACAGTATCTACCATGCTTCGATAAGTGATACAGTATCTACCTTGATTTGATAAGTGGTACAGTATCTACCCTGATCTGATAAGTGGTACAGTATCTACCATGTTCTAACTAGAAGTACAGTATTGTCATGACTCTCCTGTAAAGATCTGAAGGATCAGGTTACAGTGGGTCCGCTCTATAGTGCCCTCTCTCTCGTAGAGTGGGAGAGGGGTGAAGTTGGCCGTTTTATGACGGTCATAAATACCTTGTAGAAACTCTGCCTTAGGGCTCTGCAGGATTGAGGGGAAAGAAATCTCTTAGTTACAAGGACATTCCTCCCGCCAAAACGGTAACATCAAAAGGTTTAATAATGAAACAATATTTCTGTAATCCACAGTTGGAATGGTCCGTGGGCCCCGAAAGAACAATTATTTCAGATCAGTTGTTGTTTTGTGATCTCATTAAGAACGGTATAACCACATAACTGTATCTCAATGTGTATATTTCCCAGTTATCAGATTGTAATGACGCTGAGTCGGGAAACAAGTTCAGGGAGTGAGTGCTTTAATAAATAAACGGAACATATTACAAAACAAGAAACTGGAACAGCACACAGACATGAAACAGAAACAATGACATCTGGGGAAGGAACCAAATAGTGACATATATAGGGAAGGTAATCAGGGAAGTGATGGAGTCCAGGTGAGTCTGACGACATGCAGGAGAGCATAGCGATGGGGACAGGTGTGTGCCATTATGAACAGCCTGGTGACCTAGAGGCTGGAAGGGGAGCAAATGTGACACAGATTTACATCTAAATGTTGTGGAACTTATATGATTAAATATGAAACTATTTGCGAGAAGATGAAATGTGATGTTAGCCGACTATATGGGAATTGTTTTTCATATAAAAGTTTTAACCAGTCAGTGACCACATCCACGTGAGCACAGACATTATGTTGGCGTCATGGAATGCCCCTTTTGCCAGAGTTTATAAAAGGACTCGCTAACAAAATTTACATTAGACCAGAGAACATGAGAAAGTAGTCCACACGCTGAAATGGTTGCCATTTCAATGGAGACCAGTTATGTGAAGCGCCAGCTGAATATGTTACAAATGGTGAAGAAATGTAAATCTCTAGAGACCTGTACATTGCCGGGCTGCTACGGGCGTGTAAAATGGTTCTAGCTCTACAATAGACCAGCGCGACTGACAGCGTGAGCTGAAAGGTACGAAATTGTTAGAAACTCTGAAACTCTCTCTCGAAGAAAAGAAGAAGACTACACAGGAACATTCAGTCTGCAGTAAACTGGGAAACCGAAAGAACTAGAAGACTACACAGGAACATTCAGTCTGGCAGTAAACTGACCGAAGACCAGAAGACTACACAGGAACATTCAGTCTGCAGTAAACTGACCGAGACCAAGAAGACTACACAGGAACATTCAGTCTGCAGTAAACTGGACCGAAGACTAGAAGACTACACAGGAAACATTCAGTCTGCAGTAAACTGACCGAAGACTAGAAGACTACACAGGAACATCCAGTCTGCAGTAAACTGACGCGAAGACTAGAAGACTACACAGGAACATTCAGTCTTGCAGTAAACTGACCGAAGACTAGAACTACACAGGAACATTCAGTCTGCAGTAAACTGACAGAAGACTAGAAGACTACACAGGAATTCAGTCTGCAGTAAACTGACCGAAGACTAGAAGACTACACAGGAACATTCAGTCTGCAGTAACTGGACCGAAGACTAGAAGACTACACAGGAACATTCAGTCTGCAGTAAACTGGACCGAAGACTAGAAGACTACACAGGAACATTCAGTCTGCAGTAAACTGACCGAAGACTAGAAGACTCCACAGGAACATTCAGTCTGCAGTAAACTGGACCGAAGACTAGAAGACTACACAGGAACATTCAGTCTGCAGTAAACTGACCGAAGACTAAGAAGACTACACAGGAACATTCAGTCTGCAGTAAACTGACCGAAGACTAGAAGACTACACAGGAACATTCAGTCTGCAGTAAACTCACCGAAGACTAGAAGACTACACAGGAACATTCAGTCTGCAGTAAACTGACTGTTGCGTCAAAAAACAGAACACTCAAAACATGAGCACAATGGCAGCTCTTCCTTTAAAGAACTCCAGGCCTCAAGAGGGCAGATAACCCAAAAACACAGGTGGAACTAAAATTGAGCCAGGATTTCTGGAGGGACTACTTTTTTCATGCGCACCTGGCAGATAAGCATGGGTTATAAAATGTTTGGTCCTCAACATACACACAGCTCATTGTTCAACCCTAAAGACGCAACTGGTATGTAATGATTGGAATTATTTATATGTTGCATCCAGTGCTTAGCACAATTTACATGTTTAACTCTGGTAGTGGTGACTTTTTGTTGTGGATATTTTCTGACTGCAGAAGTAATTGCTAGAAGTGCTAGATTAAATTGTTAAAACTGTTACTTTATTCAAAGCCATGCTTTGTTGCTGTGTCATGCATTGTTTAGTGTAAAATAATGCATGTTTATTCTCTGTTTAAGGTTATCAACCTACTCCTATTCCTACTCCTACCTATTCCCTATTCCTTATTCCTCTGTCATTCAACTACTCTATTCAACAAATCAACTGTTCAACATATTCAACAAATGGCATCAAAACCATAATAAAACACTGGAAAGGAATTGAGTTGTCCCTTTGCATTCTTCACGGGTTGAGCAAGCCGTTGTCAAGTTTGGGCAGAGCTGAAATAATTAGAACACCTAGACAACTTGACACTGACCGAAGACTAGAAGACTACACAGGAACATTCAGTCTGCAGTAAACTGACCGAAGACTAGAAGACTACACAGGAACATTCAGTCTGCAGTAAACTCGACTGAAGACTAGAAGACTACACAGGAACATTCAGTCTGCAGTAAACTGACCGAAGACTAGAAAGACTACACAGAACATTCAGTCTGCAGTAAACTGACCGAAGACTAGAAGACTACACACAGAACATTCAGTCTGCAGTAAACTGACCGAAGACTAGAAGATACACAGGAACATTCAGTCTGCAGTAAACTGACCGAAGACTAGAAGACTACACAGGACATTCAGTCTGACTAAACTGACCGAGACTAGAAGACTACCAGAACATTCAGTCTGCAGTAAACTGGACAGAAGACTAGAAGACTACACAGGAACATTCAGTCTGCAGTAAACTGACCGAAGACTAGAAGACTACACAGGAACATTCAGTCTGCAGTAAACTGACCGAAGACTAGAAGACTACACAGGAACATTCAGACTGCAGTAAACTCGACTGAAGACTAGAAGACTACACAGGAACATTCAGTCTGCAGTAAACTGGACCGAAGACTAGAAGACTACACAGGAACATTCAGTCTGCAGTAAACTGACCGAAGACTAGAAGATTACACAGGAACATTCAGTCTGCAGTAAACTGACGAAGACTAGAAGACTACACAGGAACATTCAGTCTGCAGTAAACTGACCGAAGACTAGAAGACTACACAGGAACATTCAGTCTGCAGTAAACTGACGAAGACTAGAAGACTACACAGGAACATTCAGTCTGCAGTAAACTGACCGAAGACTAGAAGACTACACAGGAACATTCAGTCTGCGAGTAAACTGACCGAAGACTAGAAGACTACACAGGAACATTCAGTCTGCAGTAAACTGACCGAAGACTAGAAGACTACACAGGAACATTCAGTCTGCAGTAAAACTGACCGAAGACTAGAAGACTACCACAGAACATTCAGTCTGCAGTAAACTGACCGAAGACTAAAGACTACACAGGAACATTCAGTCTGCAGTAAACTGGACCGAAGCCTAGAAGACTACACAGGAACATTCAGTCTGCAGTAAACTGACCGAAGACTAGAAGACAAAGACCAATTACTCTCACCACTATATATACCTCTATTCTAACGGAACCCGCTGAACATTGGGGGTTAGACCTATGGAGGATACGTTCTCAGTCACTCCGAAACCTACTACAACTACAAAGGACATGGTGACCTCTCTGTGGACAAGCAGAGGCTTTCTGTCGAATTACTCCCCGTAGATGGATCGATTGTTTCCAAGAGAGAGACAGCAAAGACATACACATGTAAATATGCACATTGCAATTCTTTCGAATGAGCGGAGTTCATGTGCAAAGTATTCACATTTCCATGAGCATAGTTATCAGCTGTCTGTACGACTCTCCCTCTCCCTCCTTTTGAATCTGCCATTTTGTGTAACAAAATCTAATAAGAGGTAACATTATCAATCAATATCTAATTAGAGGTACAGTATCTACCATGATCTATTTAGAGGTATCGACCATGATCTAATTAGAGGTACAGCATCTACCATGATCTAATTAGAGTATCTCCATGATCTATTTAGAGGTACAGTATCTACCATGATCTAATTAGAGGTACAGTATCTACCATGATAATATTTAGAGGTACAGTATCTACCATATCTATTTAGAGGTATCTACCATGATTTAATTAGAGGTACAGTATCTACCATGATCTATTAGAGGTATCTACCATGATCTAATTAGAGGTACAGTTCTACCATGATCTAATTAGAGGTATCTACCATGATCTAATTAGAGTATCTACCATGATCTAATTAGAGGTATCTACCATGATCTAATTAGAGGTATCTACCATGATCTAATTAGAAGTACAGTATTACCATATCTAATAAGAGGTACAGTATCTACCATGATTTAATTAGAGGACAAGTATCTACCATGATCTAGTTAGAGGTACAGTATCTACCATGATCTATTAGAGGTACAGTATCTACCATGATCTAATATGAGGTACAGTATCAAACATGGTCTAATTAGAGGTACAGTATCTACCATGATCTAATTAGAGGTACAGTATCAAACATGATCTAATTAGAGGTACAGTATCAAACATGATCTAATTAGAGGTACAGTATCAAACATGATCTAATTAGAGGTACAGTATCTACCATGATCTAATTAGAGGTACAGTATCAAACATGATCTAGTTAGAGGTACAGTATCCTACCATGATCTAGTTAGAGGTACAGTAATCTACCATGATCTAATTAGAGGTACATGTATCTACCATGATCTAATTAGAGGTACAGTATCAAACATGGTCTAATTAGAGGTATATACCATGATCTAATTAGAAATATTTGATTTGATATCTTATTAGAGGTACATTATATATACAAAAGTATGTGGACACCCCTTCACCACTGCTACCTGTTGCTGACAGGTGTATAAAATCGAACACACAGCCATGTAATCTCTATAGTTAAACATTGTCAGTAGAATGGCCTTACTGAAGAGCTCAGTGTCTTTCAACGTGGCAAGGTCATTGGATGAAACCTTTCCAACTAGTCAATTCGTCAAATTTCTGCCCTGCTAGAGCTGCCCTGGTCAACTGTAAGGGATGTTATTGTGAAGTGGAAACGTTTAGGAGCAACAACGGCTCAGCCGCGAAGTGAACGGGACCGGCGAGCTCACAGAACATGACCGCTGAAGAGCGTAGAGCGTAAAAATCATCTGTCCTCGGCTGCAACACTCACTACCAACTTCCAAACTGTCAGCACAAGAACTGTTCGCCAGGAGCTTCATGAAATGGGTTTCCATGGCAGAGCAGCCGCACACAAGCCTAAGATCACCATGTGCAATGCCAAGTGTCGGCTGTAGTGGTGTAAAGCTCGCTCCCATTGGACTCTGGAGCCGTGCAAACACGTTCTCTGGAATTATGAATCACATTTCATCTGGCAGTCCGACGGACTAATCTGGGTTTGGCGGATGCCAGGAGAATGCTACCTGCCCCAACGTATAGTGCCAATGGTAAAGTTTGGTGGAGGAGGAACAATGGTCTGGGGCTGTTTTTCATGGTTCGGGCTAGGGCCCCTAGTTCCAGTGAAGGGTATTTTTAATGCTACAGCGTACTTTCTAGACGATGACAATGCCCCCATGCAGAAAGCGAGGTCCATACAGAAAGGGTTTGTCAAGATCGGTTTGGAAGAACTTGACTGGCCTGCATAGAGCCCTGACCTCATCCCATCAAACACCTTTGGGATGAATTGAAATGCCGACTGCGAGCCTGGCCTAATCGCCCAATGTCAGAGCCCAACCTCACAACGCCTCTCCCCTATTTGACCTAGATAATTTGTGTGTATGCATTGATATGTAGGCTACATGCGCCCTGTTAAAGAATGTATGTAGTTCTGTCCTTGAGCTGTTCTTGTCTATTGAAGTTCTGGATTATGTAATTCTGTATTATGTTTCATGTTCTGTGTGGATCCCAGGAAGAGTAGCTGCTGCTTTTGCAGCAATGGGGATACTAAAAAAATACCAAAAACCATTGTGGCTGAATGGAAGCAAGTCCCTGCAGCAATGTTCAAACACCTAGTGGAAAGCCTTCCCAGAAGAATGGAGGCTGTTATAGCAGCAAAGGGGGGACCAACCCCATATTAATGCCCATGATTTTGGAACGAGATGTTGGACGAGCAGATGTCCACATACACTACATGACCAAAAGTATCTACCATGATCTCTCGCAGAGCAATGGACCTTAGAAAGACATCTAGCTGCAACACTGAATGTCCAGAGGGCTATGGCCTTAATATTGAATTACTCAGAGCAAAGCAAAGCCAACAGAGAAAATGAAGCAGCATCAGAAGCAGGCAGGCAGGCAGACAGGCAGACAGGCAGACAGGCAGACAGGCAGACAGGCAGACAGGCAGACAGACAGACAGACAGACAGACAGACAGACAGACAGACAGACAGAACTACGACAACATAACCAAAATAAACTGGCCTCCTGCAGCTATCGCACGATGGGTATGTACACAGTCAATGGTAGGCTTCGAGGGGACTCCTATGATAGGTACACCTATAGCTCATCTCTTGGCAGTAGTACTGTAAACTACTTTATCACCAACCTCAACCCAGAGTCAATGCGTTCACAGTCAGCCCACTTACACACCCCTATCAGATCACAGCAAAATCAGTCTACTTAGAACAGAGCAATACTCAATCATGACGCATCAAAGCCAAAGGAACTGAATAATATTAAGAAATGCTATAGTTGGAGTGAAAGTAGTGTGGAAAAACACCAAAAAACATTTAGGCAACAACAAATTCAATCCCTTTTAGACAACTTCTTGGACAAAATATGTCACTGTAATAGTGAATGTGTAAACTTGGCAGTAGAAAACCGAAACCGTATATTTTACATCTCAGCTTCTCTATCAAATCAAAAAACGTCAAGCAGACAACCTAAGAAAATAAACAACAATGACAAATGGTTTGATGAAGAACACAAAAACTTAAGAAAGAAATTGAGAGACCTATCCAACCAAAAACATAGAGACCCAGAAAACCTGAGCCTTCACTATGGTGAATCACTAAAACAATACAGAAATACACTATGGTGAATCACTAAAACAATACAGAAATACACTATGGTGAATCACTAAAACAATACAGAAATACACTATGGTGAATCACTAAAACAATACAGAAACACACTACTGAAAAAGAAGGATCAGCACATCAGAAATCACTTAATTGTAATTGAAGAATCCACTGACTCTAACCACTTCTGGGAAAATTAGAACACACTAAACAAACAACACGAAGAGTTATCTCTCCAAAACGGAAATGTAAGGATAAACCACTTCTCCAGTCTTTTTGGCCCTGTAACAAAGAACAAAAAATAAATAAATATACATGATCAAATTCAAATCTTAGAATAAACTATCAAAGACTACCAGAACCCACTGGATTCTCCAATCACATTGAATGACAGTACAAGATGGCGCATTACCACCAGGAATATGACTTTCCAAAAGCGAATCCTTTGTTCGGACCACCACCCAGGACATTGGATCTAATCCCAGAGGCAGAAGAGGTAGACGGAGCGGCCTCCTGGTCAGACTTTGAAGGCGTGCACAACATCCACCGCTTCGGAGTATATTACTCGCCAATGTCCAGTCTATAGACAACAAGGTGGACGAAATTAGGGCAATGGTAGCCTTCAAGAGAGACAGAGATTGTAACATTCTCCGTTTCACGGAAACATGGCTCTATCGGGATATGTTGTCGGAGTTGGTACAGCCAACGGGTTTCTTCAAGCGTCGTGCCAACAGAAATAAACATCTCTCTGGAAAGAAGAAGGGCGGGGGTGTATGCTTTATGATTAACGACTCATGGTGTAATCACAACAACATACGGGAGGTCCTTCTGTTCACCTGACCCTGACCTAGAATTCCTTACAATCAAATGCCGACCATATTATCTCCCAAGAGAATTCTCGTTGGTTACTGTCACAGCTGCGTATATCCCCCCCCTCAATCAGATACCACGACGGTTCTCAAGGAACTTCACTGGACTCTATGTAAACTGGAAACCATATATCCTGAGGCGGCATTTATTGTGGCTGGGGATTTTAACAAAGCAAATTTGAGAACAAGGCTAACTAAATTATATCAGCATATTGATTGCAGCACTCATGCGGGCAATACACTGGACCACTGCTACTCTAAATCCGTGATGGCATTCCCCCGCCCTCCCTTCGGCAAATCCGACCATGACTCCATTTTGCTCCAACCATCCTATAGGCAGAAACTCACACAGGATGTACCGTGAAGAGAACCATTCAACGCTGGTCTGACCAATGGGAATCGACGCTTAAAGATTGTTTTGATCACGCGGACTGGGAAATGTTCCAAGCAGCCTCAGAGATTAACATCGATTTATACACTGATTCTGTGACTGAGTTTATAAGGAAGCCAACTGTGACTATTAAAACCTACCCTAAGCAGAAACTGTGGATAGATGGCGGCATTCGCCCAAAACTGAAAGCGCGAACCACCGCATTTAACAATGGAAAGGTGACTGGGAATATGGCTGAATGTAAACAGTGTAGTTATTCTCTCCGCAAGGCAATCAAACAAGCGGAATGTTGGGATAGGGACAAAGTGGAGTCGCAATTCAACAACTCAGACACGAGACGTATGTGGCAGAGTCTACAGACAATCACGGATTACAACGGGAAAACCAGCGATGTAACGGACACCAACTTCTTGCTTCCAGACAAACTAAACATCTTCTTTGCATGCTTTGAGGATAATACAGTGCCCCTCTCCTTCTCCGTGGCCGACGTAAGACATTTAAACGTGTTAACCCTCGCAAGGCTGCTGGCCCAGACGGCATCCCTAGCCGCGTCCTCAGAGCATGACCAGACCAGCTGGCTGGTGTGTTTACGGACATATTCAATCTCTCCCTATCCCAGTCTGCTGTCCCCACATGCTTCAAGATGTCCACCATTGTTTCTGTTCCCAAGAAAGCTACGGTAACTGAGCTAAACGACTACCGCCCCGTAGCACTCACTTCGGTCATCATGAAGTGCTTTGAGAGACTAGTCAAGGACCATATCACCTCCACCCTACCTGACACCCTAGACACAGTACAGTTTGTATACCGCCCCAACAGGTCCATAGACGATGCAATCGCCATCACACTGCCCTGTCCCATCTGGAGAAGAGGAATACCTATGTAAGAATGCTGTTCATTGACTACAGCTCAGAATTCAACACCATAGTACCCTCTAAGCTCATCATCAAGCTGGAGGCCCTGGGTGTCAACCCCGCCCTGTGCAATTGAGTCCTGGACATTCTGATGGGCCACCCCCAGGTGCTGATGGTAGGAAACAACATCTCCACTTCGCTGATCCTCAAAACAGGGGCCCCATAAGGGTGCGTGCTCAGCCCCCTCCTGTACTCCCTGTTCAACCATGACTGCGTGGCCATGCACGCCTCCAACTCAATCATCAAGTTTGCAGACGACACAACAGTGGCAGGCTTGATTTGCAACAATGACGAGACAGCCTACAGGGAGGAGGTGAAGGCACTCGGAGTGTGGTGTCAGGAAAACAACCTCACACTCAACGTCAACAAAACAAAGGAGATGATCGTGGACTTCAGGAAACAGCAGAGGGAGCACGAACCTATCCACATCGACGGGACAGTAGTGGAGAAGGTGCAAAGTTTTAAGTTCCTCAGCATACACATCACAGACAAACTGAAATGGTCCACCCGCACAGACAGTGTGGTGAAGAAGGTGCAACAGTGCCTCTTCAACCTCAGGAGGCTGAAGATATTTGGCTTCGGAAGGAATAGCTACACTGTTTGTATTCGGTCACCTTGCCCTGATTAGAAGCAGTGGTTCGCGCTTTCAGTTTTGCGCGAATACTGCCATCAATCCACGGTTTCTGGTTTGGGAATGTTTTAATAGACGCTGTGGGTACAACATCGCCGATGCACTTGCTAATAAACCCGCTCACTGAATGAGCGTATACATCAATGTTGTTGTTCGCCGCAATGCGGAACATATCCCCGTCCACGTGATCGAAGCAATCTTGAATCGTGGAATCCGATTGGTCGGACCAGCGTTGAACAGACCTGAGCGCAGGAGCTTCTTGTTTTAGTTTCTGTCTATAGGCAGGGAGCAACAAAATGGAGTCGTGGTCAGCTTTTCCGAAAGGAGGGCGGGGGAGGGCCTTATATGCGTCGCGGAAGTTAGAATAACAATGATCTAGGGTTTTGCCAGCCCTGGTTGCACAATTGATATGCTGATAGAATTTAGGGAGCCTTGTTTTCAGATTAGCCTTGTTAAAATCCCCAGCTACAATAAATGCAGCCTCAGGATATGTGGTTTCCAGTTTACATAGAGTCAAATGAAGTTTGTTCAGGGCCATCGATGTGTCTGCTTGGGGGGGAATATATGCGGCTGTGATTATAATCGAAGAGAATTCTCTAGGTATTTAATGCGGTCGGCATTTGAATGTGAGGAATTCTAAGTCAGGTGAACAGAAGGACTTGAGTTCCTGTATGTTGTTATGATCACACCACGTCTCGTTAATCATAAGGCATACACCACCGCCCTTCTTCTTACCAGAAAAATGCTTGTTTCTGTCGCCGCGATGCTTGAAGAAACCAGCTGGCTGTACCGACTCCGTTAGCGTCTCTTGAGTGAGCCATGTTTCCGTGAAACAAAGAACGTTACAGTCTCTGATGTCTCTCTGGAAGGCTACCCTTGCACGGATTTTGTCAAGAGACTGGACATTGGCGAGTAATGTTGGTGAGTTGACGTTGCTCTTATATCCAATAGTTCCTCCCGACTGTATGTAATAAAACCTAAGATTACCTGGGGTAACAATGTAAGAAATAACACATAAAAAAACAAAATACTGCATAGTTTCCTAGTAACGCGAAGCGAAGCGGCCATCTCTGTCGTCCCCGGAAGTGGGGCCTGATTGGTGTCACACTTTTTCCCCAGCCCCAGCTAACACACCTGATTAAACTAATTGCATTACGAGAACTAGAGTTGGCCATCTCCATGATAGACTGTCACCAAGATCACCTGGAAAACATAAATACTTTCACAATTACTTTGTTTGCAAACTGTAGCAACAAAGAAAAAAAACAAGCAATGGTCTCATATACATGCTTGTATTTGGCAAAGAAAGCAAACAGGTACACGTAACAAACATGAATTGAAGTATAGTCAATGTGTTCACAGAGTTGGATCATGACTACATACAGTAGCCAGGGAGAGGTGAGGTGGGGAATGGAATTATTCTAGATAGAATAGTGTTTCTTAATTCTGGTCCTGGAGATTCAATGCGGTGCACATTATTGTTTTTGTCTAGCACTACACACACAGCCAATTCAAATGATCCACTTATTTACATTTGAGTTATTTAGCAGACGCTCTTATCCAGAGCAACTTCCAATTAGTGCATCAATCTTATTTGTATTTATTATGGATCCCCATTAGCTGCTGCCAAGCTACTCTTCCTGGGGTTTATTATGGATCCCCATTAGCTGCTGCCAAGCTACTCTTCCTGGGGTTTATTATGGATCCCCATTAGCTGCTGCCAAGCTACTCTTCCTGGAGTCCAGCAACATAAGACAGTTATACACACTTTAAAAGTGCAATTGGTAGGGCTTCAGATGGGCAGGGACTCTGATGTCCTAGCTTCAGGGAGAAGCTGGTTCCACCATTGGGGTACCAGGGCACAGAGAGCTTGGACAGGGCTGAGCGGGAGGGGTTGGAGGGCCAAGAGACCAGAGGTGGCAGAACGGAGTGCTCGGGCTGGGGTGTAGGGGCAGGTCCTCTTGTTGCTCCATAGATAAGCACCATGGTCTTGTAGTGGATGCGAGTTTCAACTGGAAGCCAGTGGAGTGTCTGGAGGAGTGGGGTAACATGGGAAGGTTGAAAACCAGGCGGGCTGCAGCGTTCTGGATAAGTTGCAGGGGTTTGAAGCGGGGAGTGCAGCCAACAGAGAGTTGTCAGAAGGAGAAAAGTAGTCAATTGTCACATGTGAGGATATGACGGAGCCGAGTGACTTAATGTATAGTGAGAATTCATCGCCGAGTGGGTAACCCGCCTCTACCATCCGTCCTATTGGCCAATGTGCAATCACTGGAGAATAAACTGGATGAGCTCCGTTCAAGACTATCCTACCAACGGGAATTAAAAACTGTAATATCTTAAGTTTCACCGAGTCGTGGCTGAACGACGACATGGATAACATACAGTTGGCTCGTTTTCCATCGGCAGGACAGAACAGCTGTATCCGTTAAGACAAGGGGTGGCGGTCTGAGTCTATTTGTCAATAACAGCTGGTGCGCAAAATGAAAAATTAAGGAAGTCTCTAGGTTTTGCATGATAYGCTGTAGACCACACTATTTACCAATAGTTTTCATCTATATTTTTCATAACTATCTATTTACCACCACAAACCGATGGCGGCACTTAGACCGCACTCAATGAGCTGTATAAGGCCATAAGCAAACAGGAAAACGCTCATCCAGAGGCAGTGCTCCTAGTGGCCGAGGACTTAAATGCAGGGAAACTTAAATCCGTGTTAAAGCATGTTAAATGTGCAACCAGAGGGAAAAAAACTTTAGACCACCTTTACTCCACACACAGAGGCGCGTAACAAAGCTCTCCCTCGCCCTCCATTTGGCAAATCTGACCATAATTCTATCCTCCTGATTCCCGCTTACAAACAAAAACTAATGCAGGAAGCACCAGTGATTCGGTCAATAAAGCAGTGGTCAGTTGACGGAGATGCTAAGCTACAGGACTGTTTTGCTAGCACAGACTGGAATACATTCTGGGATTCTTCCGATGGCATTGAGGAGTACACCACATCAGTCACTGGCTTCATCAATAAGTGCATCGATAACATCGTCCCCACAGTGACCGTACGTACATACCCCAACCAGAAGCCATGGATTACAGGTAACATCTGCACTGAGCTAAAGGCTAGAGCTTCCGCTTTCAAGGAGCTGGACTCTAACCGGGAAGCTTATAAGAAATCCCGCGATGCCCTCCGACGAACCATCAAACAGGCAAAACATCAATACAGGACTAAGATCGAATCGTGCAACACCGGCTCTGACGCTCGTCGGATCTGGCAAGGCTTTACATTACAGACTACAAAGGGCAGCACAGCGGAGAGCTGCCCAGTGACACGAGCCTACCAAACGAGCAAAACTATTTCTATGCTCGATTCGAGGCAAATAACACTGAAACATACATGAGAGCACCAGCTGTTCCAGAAGACTGTGCGATCACGCTCTCCGCAGCCGATATGACCTATAAACAGGTCAACATTCACAAAGCCGCAGGGCCAGACGGATAACCAGGACATGTACTGCGAGCATGCGCTGACCAACTGGCAAGTGTCTTCACTGACATTTTCAACATGTCCCTGACTGAGTCTGTAGGTATTCTACATGATTTAAGCAGACCACCATAGTCCCTGTGCCGAAGAACACTAAGGTAACCTGCCTCACTGACTACCGACCCGTAGCACTCACGTCTGTAGCCATGAAATGCTTTGAAAGGCTGGGCATGGCTCACATCAACACCATTAACCCTAGACCCACTCCAATTTGCATACCACACCAACAGATCCACAGATGATGCAATCTCTACTGCACTCAACACTGCCCTTTCCCACCTGGACAAAAGGAACACCTATGTGAGAATGCTTAAGCTAAGCACCCTGGGACTAAACACCTCCCTCTGCAACTGGATGATGGACTTCCTGACGGGCCGCCCCCAGGTGGTAAGGGTAGGGAACAACACATCCGCCTCGCTGATACTCAACACGGGGGCCCCGCAGGGGAGTGTACTCAGTCCCCTCCTGTACTCCCTGTTCACTCATGACTCAAACACCATCATCAAGTTTGTTGATGACACAACAGTGGTCGGCCTGATCACCGACAACGATGAGACAGCCTATAAGGAATTCAGAGACCTGGTCGTGTGGTGCCAAGACAACAACCTCTCCCTCAATGTGATCCAGACAAAGGAGATGATTGTGGACTACAGGAAAAAGAGGACCAAGCACGCACCCATTCTCATTGATGGGGCTGTAGTAGAATAGATTGAGAGCTTCAAGTTCCTTGGTGTCCACATCACCAACAAACTATCATGGTCCAAACACACCAGGACAGTCGTGAAGAGGGCACGACAAAACCTATTCCCCGTCAGGAGACTGAAAAATTTTGGCATGGGTCGTGAGATCCTCAAAAGGTTCTACAGCTGCAACATCGAGAGCATCCTGACAGGTTGCATCACTGCCTGGTATGGCAACTGCTCGGCCTCCGACCGCAAGGCACTACAGAGGGTAGTGCGTACGGCCCAGTACATCACTGGGGCCAAGCTTCCTGCCATCCAAGACCTCTATATTAGGTGGTGTCAGAGGAAGGCCATAAAAAGTGTCAAAGACTCCAGCCACCCTAGTCATAGACTGTTCTCTCTGCTATCACACGGCAAGCAATACAGGAGCGCCAAGTCGAGGTCCAAAAGGCTTCTTAACAGCTTCTGCCCCCAAGCCATTAGACTCCTGAACAGCTAATCAAAGGGCTACCCATACCCCTCTTTTACATTGCTGCACTCTGTTTATAATATATGCATAGTCACTTTAACTCTACCTACATGTACATATTACCTCAACTAACCGGTTCCCCCGCACATTGACTCTGTACCGGTACCCCCTGTATATAGCCTCGCTATTGTTATTTTACTGCTGCTGTTTAATTATTTGTTACTTTTATTATCTATTTTTACTTAACACTTATTTTTACTTAACTTCTTAAAGCATCACTGATTAAGGGCTTGTAAGTAAACATTTCACTGTAAGGTCTACACTTGTCTTCGGCGCATGTGACAAATACAATTTGATTTGATTTGGTGATTCGGAAACATAATGTTAACTTTCACTGCTATGCGGATGACACACAGCTGTACATTCCGATGAAACATTGTGAAACCCCAAAATTGCCTATTTGCCTTTCAGACATAATGAAGTGGATGGTGGCAAATACTTTTAAACTCAGACAAAACAGAGATGCTTGTTCTAGGTCCCAAGAAACAAAGAGATCTGCTGTTGGATCTGACAATTAATCATGATGGTTGTACAGTCGTCTCAAATATAACTGAAGGAACTCGGCGTTACTCAATTATGGACACTCTTACTGACAGTTGTGGCTGCTTTGAGTGATGTATTGTTGTCTCTACCTTCTTGCCCTTTGTGCTGTTGTCTGTGCCCAATAATGTTTGTACCCTGTTTTGTGCTGATACCATGTTGTGTTGCTACCATGTGTTGTCATGTTGTATTACTACCATGCTGTGTTGTCATGTGTTGCTGCCATGCTATGTTGTTGTCTTAGGTCTCACTTTATATAGTGTTGTGTCTCTCTTGTCGTGATGTGTGTTTTGTCCTATATTTTTATTTAATTTATTTATATTTTTAATCCCTGCCCCAATCCACACAGGAGTCCTTTTGCCTTTTGGTAGGCTGTCATTGTAAATAACAATTTGTTCTTAACTGATTTGCCAAGTTAAATAAAGGTTAAAGAAAATTTWAAAAAAATAAAAAATACTCTGAAAATACTCTTTTTACGAACATATCAATAATATTTCAAGGCCAGCTTAATTCCATCTCCGTAATATTGCAAAAATCAGAACCTTTCTTTCCAAAAACGAAAAGTTAATCCATGCTTTTGTCACTTCTAGATTAGACTAGTGCAATGCTCTACTTTCCGGCTACCCGGATAAAGCACTAAATAAACTTCAGTTAGTGCTAAACACGATTGCTAGAATCTTGACTAGAATGAAAATATTTGATCATATTACTCCAGTACTAGCCTCTCTACACTGGCTTCCTGTTAAGTCTAGGGCTGATTTCAAGGTTTTACAGCTAACTTACAAAGCATAACATGGGCTTGCTCCTACCTATCTCTCCAATTTGGTCCTGCTGTACATACAGTTGAAGTCGGAAGTTTACATACACCTTAGCCAAATACATTTAAACTCAGTTTTTCACAATTCCTGACATTTAATCCAAGTAAAAATTCCCTGTCTTAGGTCAGTTAGGATGACCACTTTATTTTAAGAATGTGAAATGTCAGAATAATATTAGAGAGAATGATTTATTTCAGCTTTCATTTCTTTCATCATATTCCCAGTGGGTCAGAAGCTTACATAGACTCTAATTGAGACTCTAACTCTAATATTTAGTAACATTGCCTTTAAATTGTTTAACTTGGGTCAAACGTTTCGGGTAGCCTTCCAGAAGCTTCCCACAATAAGTTGGGTGAATTTTGGCCCATTCCACCTGACAGAGCTGGTGTAACCGAGTAAGATTTTCAGGCATCCTTGCTCGCACACGCTTTTTCAGTTCTGCCCACACATTTTCTATAGGATTGAGGTTAGTGCTTTGTGACGGTCACTCCAATACCTTGACTTTGTTGTACTGAAGCCATTTTGCCACAACTTTGGAAGTTTGCTTGGGGTCATTGTCCATTTGGAAGACCCATTTGCGACCAAGCTTTAACTTCCTGACTGATGTCTTCAGATGTTGCTTCAATATATCCACATAATTTTCCTGCCTCATGATGTCATCTATTTTGTGAAGTGCACCAGTCCCTCCTGCAGCAAAGCACRCCCACAACATGATGCTGCCACCCCCGMGCTTCACGGTTGGGATGTGTCARGCCCTGACCTTAGTTAWCTTTGTTTTCTTTATTATTTTGGTTAGGTCAGGGTGTGACGAGGGTGGTATGTGTGTTTTTGTCTTGTCTAGGGTTTTGGTATGTCTAGGTGTGTGTGTGTAGTCTGGGCATTATGTAGGTCTATGGTGYCCTAGATTGGTTCCCAATCAGAGGCAMCTGTTTATRGTTGTCTCTGATTGGGGATCCTATTTAGGTTGCCATTTTCCAGTTTGGTTTGTGGGTTATTGTCTATGTGATGTTGCATGTCGGCACTCGTTATATTTAGCTTCACTTTCGATTTGTTATTTTGTATTAGTTTGTTTATTGTTCTTCGTTATCATTAAAGAAGATGTATTCACATCACACTGCGCTTTGGTCTCCTTCCTACGACGAACGTGACAGGATGGTATTCTTCGGCGATGCTGCCACCCCCGTGCTTCACGGCTGGGATGGTGTTCTTCAGCTTGCAAGCCTCCCCCTTTTTCCTCCAAACATAACGATGGTCATCATCGCCAAACAGTTCTATTTTTGTTTCATCAGACCAGAGGACATTTCTCCAAAAAGTACGATCTTTGTCCCCATGTGCAGTTGCAAACCATGGTCTGGCTTTTTTTAATGGCGGTTTTGGAGCAGTGGCTTCTTCCTTGCTGAGAGGCCTTTCAGGTTATGTCGATATAGGACTCGTTTTACTGTGGATATAGATACTTTGGTACCTGTTTCCTCCAGCATCTTCAAAAGGTACTTTGCTGTTGTTCTGGGATTGATTTGCACTTTTCGCACCAAAGTACATTAATCTCTAGGAGACAGAACGCATCTCCTTCCTGAGCGGTATGACGGCTYCATGGTCCCATGGTGTTTATACTTGCGTACTATTGTTTGTACAGATAAACGTGGTACCTTCAGGCATTTGGAAATTGCTCCCAAGGATGAACCAGACTTGTGAAGGTCTACAATTTTTTTTTCTGAGGTCTTGGCTGACTTCTTTTGATTTTCCCATGATGTCAAGCAAAAAGGCACTGCGTTTGAAGGTAGGCCTTGAAATACATCCACATGTACACCTCCAATTGACTCAAATTATGTCAATTAGCCTATCAGAAGCTTCTAAAGCCATTACATAATTTTCTGGAATTTTCCATGCTGTTCAAAGGCACAGTCAACTTAGTGTACCGTAATTTCCGGACTATAAGCCGCTACTTTTTCCCACGCTTTGAACCTCGCGGCTTATACAATGACGCGGCTAATTTATGGATTTTTTCACAAGATTCATGCCGCCAAAAAACTGAGCACCGTCACATAATGTGACGTAAATCGAGCGCGCTCAAACTTCCCATCATTCTGATTACGGTAGTCATTTTGTCACCCTCATCATGGCAAAGACACGGAGAAATGCATATGATGCAGCTTTCAATTTGAAGGCGATCGATCTGGCTGTTGGAAAAGAAAATAGAGCTGCTGCACGGGAGCTTGGCCTTAATGAGTCGATGATAAGARGTTGGAAACAGCAGCGTGAGGAACTGACAACAAAAGCTTTCAAGAGCGAAGAAAAGCAGATGGCCCGAACTAGAAATAAATTCATTAGGCCTTAATGAATTTCACATGACTGGGTAGAGGCGTTTTTATATTTTTGTTTAGTATGTTTAGCCATAAACGCAATTGTTTAAAACCTGGATGTTTTGTCATTTTATGAATCATGTCTTACCTTGTTTCAAAGTAGCCTAGCCAAAAAATCTGACCATAGAAATGTTGACGGAATTATTTTGTAAACACTTCRTCATATGCCATTGAAACCAGCGTTTATCTCAWGTTCTAACAACTTTCTTTCGTTGTCCGTTAGCCAAAAGCACAATACTCATATTAGCAACCCATGCTAGTTGTTGCATCAGTAGTCATATTAGCAACCCATGCTAAGTTGTTGCATCAATAGTCATATTAGCAACCCATGCTAGTTGTTGCATCAATAGTCTATTAGCAACCCATGCTAGTTGTTGCATCATAGTCATTTAGCAACCCATGCTAGTTGGTACATCAGTAGTCATATTAGCAACCCGTGCTAGTTGTTGCATCAGTAGTCATGTTAGCAACCCATGCTAGTTGTTGCATCAATAGTCATATTAGCAACCCATGCTAGTTGTTACATCAGTAGCCAATTAGCAACCCGTGCTAGTTGGTGCGCCAATAGTCATATTAGCAACCCATGCTAGTTGTTGCATCA
>NW_019944162.1:61582-83947 GCF_002910315.2 Salvelinus sp. IW2-2015
GCAACCCGTGCTAGTTGGTGCGCCAATAGTCATATTAGCAACCCATGCTAGTTGTTGCATCAGTAGTCATATTAGCAACCCATGCTAGTTGTTGCGTCAGTAGTCATATTAGTCGATGATAAGATGTTGGAAACAGCAGCGTGAGGAACTGACTCAGTGCAAAAAGACAACAAAAGCTGTCAGAGGGAAGAAAAGCAGATGGCCCGAACTAGAAAATGAGCTTGAAGACTGGGTCAACACACAGAGAGCAGACGGCCGAGGTGTTTCAACTGTGCAGATCCGACTGAAAGCCAAAACAATCGCCACCGCAACGAAGTTTGAGGATTTTAGAGGTGGACCATCGTGGTGTCTAAGATTTATGAGACGTAAAAGGCCTGTCCATCAGGGTACGAACGAGTCTGTGTCAGCAGCTCCCTCCCGACTACGAGGAAAAAGTTTAAAACTTCCGCAAATTCACTGATGCAAAGATAGCGGAGCATTCCATCGGCCCGCACGACATCATAAATATGGATGAGGTTCCTCTGACGTTTGACCTGCCTCACTCGGACTGTCAACAGGAAATGCGAATCATCCGTCACGCTGAAAACAACTGGGCATGAAAAAACGCAAAGTTCATTTGTTTCAATGTACCGGTAGGCACCTGCGGCTTATAGACATGTGCGGCTTATTTATGTACAAAATACATATTATTCAAAAAGTCAGTGGGTGTGGCTTATATTCAGGTGCGCTTAATAGTCCGGAAATTTCTGACCCACTGGAATTGTGATACAATGAATTATAAGTGAAATAATCTGTCTGTAAACAATTGTTGGAAAAATGACTTGTGTCATGCACAAAGTAGATGTCCTAACCGGCTTGCCAAAACTATAGTTTGTTAACAAGAAATTTGTGGAGTGGTTGAAAAATGAGTTTTAGTGACTCCAACCTAAGTGTATGTAAACTTCCGACTTCAACTGTACCTACACATACGCTACGGTCACAAGACGCAGGCCTCATAATTGTCCCTAGAATTTCTAAGCAAACAGCTGGAGGCAGGGCTTTCTCCTATAAAGCTCAATGTTTATGGACAGGTCCGCTTATCCATGTGAGAGACGCAGACTCGGTCTCGACCGTTAACCTGTCTAGGACTGGGGTTCCGATCGCCAACAGCCAATGAAATTGCAGGGCGCCAAATACAAATCAACAGAAATCTCATAAATCAAATTTCTCAAACATACAAGTATTAGGCACAATTTTAAAGATAAAATTCTCGTTAATAGAGCCACAGTGTCTGATTTCAAAAATGCTTTACAGTGAAAGCTCCACAAACGATTATGTTAGGTCACCACCAAGCCACAGAAAAACACAGCCATTTTTCCCGCCAAAGAGGGGAGTCACAAAAAGCACAAATTGAGATAAAATGTATCACTAACCTTTGCTGATCTTCATCAGATGACACTCATAGGACTTCATGTTACACAATACATGTATGTTTTGTTCGATAAAGTTTTATATCAAAAAATCTAATTTTACATTGGCGCGTTACGTTCAGTAGTTCTAAAACATGCGGTGATTGTGCAGAGAGCCACATGAATTCACAGAAATACTCATTATAAATGTTGATGAAAATTCAAGTGTTATGCATGGAACTTTAGATAAACTTCTCCTTAATGCACCGCTGTGTCAGATTTAAAAAAAACTTTACGGAAAAAGCATAATCTGAGTACGGCGCTCAGAGCCCAAACCAGCAAAAAGAAATATCCGCCATGTTGCGCCATTAGTCAAAAATAGCATTATAAATATTCGCTTACCTTTGATGATCTTCATCAGAATGCACTCCCAGGAATCGCAGTTCCACAATAAATGTTTGTTTTGTTCGATAATGTCCATCATTTATGTCCAAATAGCTTCTTTTGTTAGGGCGTTTGGTAAATAAATCCAAACGCATGTTCAGGTCCAGTCGGACGAAAAGTTCAAAAAGTTATATTACAGGTCGAAGAAACTTGTCAAACTAAGTATAGAATCAATCTTTAGGATGTTTTTATCATAAATGTTCAATAATGTTCCAACCGGAGAATTCCATTGTCTGTAGAAAAGCAATGGAACGAGAGCTACCTCTCATGTGAACGCGCATGACTGAGACCGAGGCTGCTGCCAGACCCCTTACTCAAACAGCTCTCATTCGCTCCCACTTCACAGTAGAAGCCTGAAACAACGTTCTGAAGATGGTTGACATCTAGTGGAAGCCTTAGGAATTGCAAAATAACCCATATCCCACTGTGTATTCGATAGGGGCTGAGTTCAAAAACTACAAACCTCAGATTTCCCACTTCCTGTTTGGATTTTTTCTCAGGTTTTTTTCTGTTATACTCACAGACATCATTCAAACAGTTTTAGAAACTTCCGAGTGTTTTCTATCCAATAGTAATAATAATATGCATATATTAGCATCTGGGACTGAGTTGGAGGCAGTTTACTCTGGGCATGCTTTTCATCCAAAAGTGAAAATGCTGCCCCCTATCCCAAAGAAATTAAGTCGTTACTGTAGACTCATTTCTTCATAAGGGGTTATGATTGGTGTGTAGTCTGGCCCAGGGGTGTGAAGGTGAACGGAAAGTCACTGGAGCGACGAACCGCCCTTGCTGTCTCTGCCTGGCCGGCTCCCCTCTCTCCACAGGGATTCTCTGCCTCTGACCCTATTAGAGTGGCTGAGTCACTGGCTTACTGGTGCTCTTCCATGCTGTCCTTAGGAGGGGTGAGTCACTTGAGTAGGTTGAGTCAGACGTGATRTTTCTGTCTGGTTTTGCACCCCCTCGGGCTAGTGCAGTGGAGGAGATCTTCGTGGGCTATACTCAGCCTTGTCTCAAGTTAGTAAGTTGGTGGTTGAAGATATCCCTCTAGTGGTGTGGGGGCTGTGCATTGGCAAAGTGTGTGGAGTTATATCCTGCCTGGTTGGCCCTGTCCAAGGGTATCGTTTGACAGGGCCACAGTGTCCCCCGACCCCCCCGTCTCAGCAGTCAGTATTTATGCTGCATTAGTCTATGTGCCAGGGGGCTAGGGCCAGTCTGTTAAATCTGGTCTAATTCTCCTGCCTTATCTGTTGTCCTGTGTGAATTTAAGTATGCTCCCTCTAATTCGGTCTTTCTCTCTCTCCCCTCCCGGAGGACCTGAGCCCTAGGACCATACCTCAAGACTACCTGGCCTGATGACTCCTTGATATCCCCAGTCCACCTGGTCGTGCTGCTGGAAACAGCTTCATAATAACCAAAGGTGGCAGGAGGTTAGCCTAGCGGTTAGAGCTTTGGGCCAGTAACCGAAAGGTTACTTGTTTGAATCCATGAGCCGACAAGGTGAAAAATCTGTCGATGTGCCCTTGAGCAAGGAACTTAACCCTGACTGCTCCGTTAATAACGGCAGACCCTGGCTATGACCGCACTCTTCGAGGGTGTCTGAGGGAGAGTTGGGATATGAAAAAAACACATTTTCAATTCACAGATGCGTATTAATACAAGCTTGTACATGTGTGAAATAGGCAATAAGCATCCACTAAATTAATTGTATTTATTTATTATAAATACAGCCTGTTAATATCTGAATATAGAGGAAGCATGGTAACCTATAGGTTCTGTCTGAACTAGATTATGATTATGACTTTTCAACGCCGATACTGATACCGATTATTGGAGGACCAAAAAAGCCGATACCGATTAATCAGTCGATTTTTTGTTGTTGTTGTAATAATGACAATTACAACAATACTGAATGAACACTTATTTTAACTTAATATAATACATCAACAAAATCAATTTAGCCTCAAATAAATAATGAAACATGTTCAATTTTGTTTAAATAATGCAAAAACAAAGTGTTGGAGAAGAAAGTAAAAGTGAAATATGTGCCATGTAAGAAAGCTAACGTTTAAGTTCCTTGCTCAGAACATGAGAACATATGAAAGCTGGTGGTTCCTTTTAACATGAGTCTTCAATATTTCAAGGTAAGAGGTTTTAGGTTGTAGTTAATATAGGAATTATAAGACTATTTCTCTCTATACCATTTGTATTTCATATACCTTTGACTATTGGATGTTCTTATAGGKACTATAGTATTGCCAGTGTAACAGTATAGCTTTCGTCCCTCTCCTCGCTCCTACCTGGGCTTGAACCAGGAACACATCGACAACAGCCACACTCGAAGCAGCGTTACCCATCGCTCCACAAAAGCCGCGGCCCTTGCAGAGCAAGGGGAATAACTACTCCAAGTCTCAGAACGAGTGACGTTTGAAACGCTATTAGCGCGCACCCCGCTAACTAGCTAGCCATTTCTCATCGGTTACACCAGCCATTAGGCTGATAGGCTTGAAGTCATAAACAGCGCTGTGCTTGCGAAGAGCTGCTGGAAAAACGCACGAAAGTGCTGTTTGAATGAATGCTTACGAGCCTGCTGGTGCCTACCATCGCTCAGTCAGACTGCTCTATCAAATCATAGACTTAATAATAACATAACACACAGAAATACGAGCCTTAGGTCATTAATATGGTCGAATCCGGAAACTATCATCTCGAAAACAAAACGTTTATTCTTTCAGTGAAATACGGAACCGTTCCGTATTTTATCTAACGGATGGTATCCATAAGTCTAAATATTCTTGTTACATTGTACAACCTTCAATGTTATGTCATAATTACGTAAAATTCGGGAAAATTAGTTCGCAATGAGCCAGGCGGCCCAAACTGTTGCATATACCCTGACTCTGCGTGCAATGAACGCAAGAGAAGTGACACAATTTCACCTGGTTAATATTGCCTGCTAACCTGGATTTCTTTTAGCTAAATATGCAGGTTTAAAAATATATACTTCTGTGTATTGATTTTAAGAAAGGCATTGGTGTTTATGGTTAGGTACAGTCGTGCAACGATTGTGCTTTTTTCGCAAATTCGCTTTTGTTAAATCATCCCCCAGCGTTGCATCGATTATATGCAATATAGGACACGCTAGATAAACTAGTAATATCATCAACCATGTGTAGTTATAACTAGTGATTGTTATTGATTGATTGTTTTTTATAAGATAAGTTTAATGCTAGCTAGCAACTTACCTTGGCTAACCACAGGCAGTCTCCTTGTGGAGTGCAACGAGAGGCAGGTGGTTATAGCGTTGGACTAGTTAACTGTAAGGTTGCAAGATTGAATCCCTGAGCTGAGAAGGTAAAAATCTGTCGTTCTGCCCCTGAACAAGGTAGTTAACCCACCGTTCCTAGGCCGTCATTGAAAATAAGAATGTGTTCTTAACTGACTTGCCTAGTAAAATAAAGGTGTAAAAAAATTATAATAATAATAATAATTAATAAATCGGCGCCCAAAAATACCGATTTCCGATTGTTATGAAAACTTGAAATCGGCCCTAATTAATCGGTCGACCTTTAGTCTAAACCCAATATAGCCTGTTAATATCTGAATATAGAGAGAAAGCATGGCAACCTATAGGCCCTATATGGCCCTGCATTAAAAACTACACCATGTCCAGTCCAGTAGAAATTCTGTTTGGGCCATTTTCTGGGACCCTGTCATAGCCTACAAATAGGACCCAGAGTTTTACCTGACCTGGTCATGAGATTAGGAAAAACTCCAGGCCCCAGAAAAGACACGTACAAATTTTGCCAGACCACTTTGGAACCTGTGCTGCCACCTGTGCTTTAAAATACTATAACTTCTAAATGTCTCGAGAGAATAGATTGGCTTACCCCATCATAACATTGTTTATAACAGGAACATAAACCATGTATAGATTCAAAATATGTTCAAAAGCTGCCAAATATCTTGTTCATTTTCCATCTGGCTTATGTATTATGCTAGGTCAAATGTAAGGTTAAGGAGAGGTTTCGAGGACACAGATTACACCCTAGTCCTTTTCCATTGATCTTCCTTTTAGTCCAGGACTAATCTGTGTCCGGGAAAAGCTCCCCATCATTTTTCAATGAGTGGAATGGGATGATGTCTTATGTGAAAAAACACATTTACATTACCAAGTACATTAATGGGGAAAACCTGTTTAAAGAGTATCTATTAGGCTGTTTGAGAGCAGATTTGAATCCTAATCAACCCATCCAATGTGAGTTGTTGTTGAAGTACAGGAGATCAATAAAGCCACAGGACTCTGGCAGTAGTCTGATTATTCCTTTAGTCATAAGAAACAAGGTTTTGAAGTGTCTGTTCTAAATCTAGGAGATATAAAAAATAAAAATAAAAATMTAACACATATTTAAGCTCTTTATTCTTCCATTCCTTTTTTAAAACCGGTCGGTCGGTTACCTTCAGGTCATAGAGCAAAACAGGGAACAGCATCGTGTTCGTGAGTCTCCCCTTTCCATATAGTGGTCAATAGTTTGTAGGGCAAACCGTTTGGACACGACAGACGTGTTCGTACAAACACTGCTCTAACTCTGCCACCTTTCACCGCAGATGTGGAACTACAACATCGGGGGGTTGAAATGCACCCAATGCTAAACACATATCTCTATATCTCTTAAACTGACGCATTTTGCTGGGGATTTGTTTTGCGATGTAACTTAGATTGACGCACCGGTGCGTCTATTGACTCTAGGGGGTTGTACTGAAAAGCCTCGTCAGTGCAAAGGTCAAACGAGCTTTTGAATTTCCTGTCTTTTTCGGCTTCAGACAAAAGCTGATATTTCACTTAATTAAATGTACAATATCAGCTTAGACAACACTGCAACAGGAACACCAACAAGCCACAGTGCTATGTAGGGGTCTGGTAGTGTGTTTGGGTGTTTGGTATTGGACTGACCCTGGTGATGTCGTCCTCCCTGCTGAACCCCCCAGTGTGTTGTGGCAGGGTAAGGGTTAGGTGACTGTTATAGTTAGTGTTGCGTGTAGCTAGGTGTTGAGTATTGGACTGACCCTGGTAATGTCCTCTGTAGAAGATCCACCAGAGTGCCTGGGCAGGGTGCGGTGCTGCAACTGGGGGGAGAGGAGCTGGAGGCTGGAGGCTCTGGTGGACATCCCCTGTCCCACCGCCAGCCCCCCCTCACTGGCCCCCCCGTGGGTCCTCTGACGCTCCCGCCGCACGTACATGGAGTGGCGGTGAGGTCTATGCTGGGAGGAGAAGGGGGATGTGTAGCCCAGGCCGTAGGGGAAGGCCTCATGAGTGGCGGACAGGGAGTGACCATGGCTTCCACCTCCTCCTCCCGGGTCTCCTCCCTCAGGGGACTTGGCCTCCTCAGAGCTCTTGTGTCGTGAGGAGGTGCGTCGGGAGGAGGAGTCTAGCGTATTGCTCTCTCTCTCCGAGCGCCGGCTTGCAGGGCTGTGACGATGATGACCGGTCGCCGGGCTGCCAGGAGCGTTGAGGTCCAGACAGGAAGTAGGGAAGTAGCGTGATGGAGGTTCGTCACCATGGATACGTGGGTCGCTAAGGTTCCCTACTGACTTGGCGTCGTTGAGGGCCCCGTGGCTCTTAGACAGGTTTATATAGGAGCCTCCTGCTAACCCTAACCCTCCTGCAGACTTAGAGGACCCATGCTCCCCCATGTAGCTGTGGCGGTCTCGGTCTCTGGCTCTATGTTTGTCTCCAGACATCAGGGTGCTGGTCTTTCCCTCTACGAAGCTATGGCGGTTCTGCTGCGAGCGGCTGTTGGACTTGAGGTACTTGGCTCCCGGCCCATCTGAGGCCTTGGCTCCGGAGGTGAAGTCAAAGTCTTTGTTCTTGGTCTCTTTGGGGCTGAGGAGGTGGGGTAGGTTGCTCTTGGTCTCCTTGGGGCTGAGGAGGTGGGGCAGGTTGTTGTTGGCTAGGTCCTTGGAGCAGGAGGCTGAGCGATTCAGGAGCTGGGGGGGCGGGGCATAGGTCTTGGGGTGGAGGGTGGGGCTCAGGCTGTTGCCATTCAGGAAGCTGTCGTTGCTAGGGTGGAGGTCTTCGTGACGGGGCAGGCTGGAACAGTCTCTACTAGCTGAGCGGTGGTGATCCGAACCCTTAACACCATGACTCCTGACCAGGAGAGAAAGAGAGAGAGGGTTTTCATATTCATATTTGTTTCCTTCTATTCAGCTAGATATGACAAATCATTGATGTTCCCAACATATTGAGAATGGCAGAGTAGTAAATGTTCCCAACATATTGAGAATGGCAGAGTAGTGGAAGTTTATCCCAACATATTGAGAATGACAGAGTAGTAAAGTGTTCCCAACATATTGAGAATGGCAGAGTAGTGAATGTTCCCAATATAGAGAATGGACAGGTAGTGAATGTTCCAACATAGTGAGAAATGACCACAGAGTATAGCTAAATGTTCCCAACATATTGAGAATGGCAGAGTAGTGAATGTTCCCAACATATTGAGAACGGCAGAGAAGTAGTAAATGTTCCCAACATATTGAGGATGGCAGGAGTAGTAAATGTTCCCAACATAGTGAGAATGGCAGAGTAGTGAATGTTCCCAAACATAGTGGAGAATGGCAGAGTAGTAAATGTCCAACATATTGAGGATGGCAGAGTAGTAAATGTTCCCAACATAGTGAGAATGACAGAGTAGTGAATGTTCCCAACATAGTGAGAATGACAGAGTAGTAAATGTTCCCAACATAGTGAGAATGACAGATAGTAAATGTTTCCCAACAATAGTGAGAATGGCAGAGTAGTAAATGTTCCCAACATATTGAGAATGGCAGAGTAGTGAATGTTCCAACATATTGAGAATGGCAGAGTAGTGAATGTTCAAAATATTGAGAATGGCAGAGTAGTAAATGTTCCCAACATATTGAGAATGGCAGAGTAGTGAATGTTCCCAACATATGAGAATGGCAGAGTAGTAAATGTTCCCAACATAGTGAGAATGACAGAGTAGTAAATGTTCCCACATAGTGAAATGACAGAGTAGTGAATGTTCCAACATAGTGAGAATGACAGAGTAGTAAATGTTCCCAACATATTGAGAATGGCAGAGTAGTGAATGTCCCAATATATTGAGAATGGCAGAGTAGTGAATATGCCAAATCATATTGAGAATGACAGAGTAGTAATGTTCCCAACATATTGAGAATGCAGAGTAGTAGATTGTTCCCACATATTGAGAAGACAGAGTAGTGAATGTTCCCAACATAGTGAGAATGACAGAGTAGTAAATTTTCCCAACATATTGAGGACATGGCAGAGTAGTGAATGTTCCCAACATAGTGAGAATGACAGAGTAGTAATATGTTCCCTAACATATTGAGGATGGCAGGTAGTAAATGTTCCCAACATATTGGAGAATGGCAGAGTAGTAAATGTTCCCAACATATTGAGAATGACAGAGTAGTGAATGTTCCCAACATAGTGAGAATGACAGAGTAGTAAATGTTCCCAACATAGTGAGAATGACAGAGTATAAATGTTCCCACATATTGAGATGGCAGAGTAGTAAATGTTCCCAACATATTGAGAATGGCAGAGTAGTAAATGTTCCCAACATATTGAGAATGGCAGAGTAGTGAATGTTCCCAACATATTGAGAATGGCAGAGTAGTAAATGTTCCCAAATAGTGAGAATGACAGAGTAGTAAATGTTCCAACATAGTGAGAATGACAGAGTAGTGAATGTTCCAACATAGTGAGAATGACAGAAGTAGTGAAATGCCTCCATAACTTGACGGAACAAATATGAGAATGACAGAGTATAATAATGTTCCCAACATAAGTGAGAATAGAATGACAGTAGTGAATGTTCCAACATAGTGAGAATGACAGAGTAGTGAATGTTCCAACATAGTGAGAGAGGACAGAGTAGTGAATGTTCAACATAGTGAGAATGACAGAGTAGTAAATGTTCAACATATTGAGAATGGCAGAGTAGTAAATGTTCCCAACATAGTGAGAATGACAGAGTAGTAAATGTTCCCAACATAGTGAGAATGACAGAGTAGTAATGTTCCCAACATAGTGAGAATGACAGAGTAGTAAATGTTCCCAACATATTGAGAATGACAGAGTAGTAATGTTCCCAACATAGTGAGAATGACAGAGTAGTGAATGTTCCCAACATAGTGAGAAATGAAGAGTAGTGAATGTTCCCAACATAGTGAGAATGACAGAGTAGTGAATGTTCCCAACATAGTGAGAATGACAGAGTAGTAAATGTTCCCAACATATTGAGAACGGCAGAGTATTACACACTATACTGTTCCTGTTCCAGCTCCCTGCCTGGTGTAATACTGTTGGCTACCTGGTGGGGGCGCTGTTGTCCGTGTGATGAGGCTTCCTCTTAGAGGAGCGGACTGGTGTGGGTGTAGGAGGTCCAGGTCGCTCCACCAGTCGCGGTGTCTGGAAGGCATGGTGGTCCAAACTCTGCTCCGTTAGAAACCGCTCTGTAGGACTCAACAACAGCAGGTTCTGCGCACACACACACCCACACACAGTGTCAACATGTCTTCAACAAGCTCCCCTCCCAGTCCTCACTAGTATGCAGTGTGAGTCATCATGATAATCATCAACATCAGACTGGAATAGACCAGCTTCACACTCTATATTAATATTCAGGGAAATGAAAAGCTCCAACTTCATTGGTTTTAATTGAGCTGGCTATGTGAGTCACTAAGGAGAGATGTTTGGCCCAAAAAGCTCCTTGGACATGGTGTTTTTCTCCCTGTCCACCTGATGAAAGTGAAGGATCTCCAGTCTCAGAGGAGAGGTTAGGGTTAGGCCCTATAGAGAAGAGAGGAGCTCCGACAACACCACTATGGCGTAGGAGCAGTTAGGAGTGACCTGTGATGTCACTATTACATGTGATGTAAATACAGTATATCCACACTTATTTGGATAGTGAAGCTAAATGTATTAATTTAGCTCTATACTCCAGCATTTTGTCTATGAGATCAAATGTTTCATAAAAGGTAATTTGCTGATGGCTGATTAGTAATACATTGTTTGTTTAAGTAGTCAGGGATAGGATGCAGTAGTCAGTAGGATGCAGTAGTCAGAGGTAGGATGCAGTAGTCAGGGGTAGAATGCAGTAGTCAGTAGGATGCAGTAGTCAGGGGTAGGATGCAGTAGTCAGTAGGATGCAGTAGTCAGGGGTAGAATGCAGTAGTCAGTAGGATGCAGGTAGTCATAGAGCAGTGTAGTAGGATGCGTAGTCAGGGGTTAGGATGCAGTATAGTCGGGTAGGATGCAGTACAGGGTAGATGCATAGTCAGTTAGGATGCAGTAGTCAGTAGGATGCAGTAGTCAGTAGGATTGCAGTAGTCAGTTAGGATGCAGTATGCAGGGGTAGGATGCAGTAGTCAGTAGGACTGCAGTAGTCAGGGTTAGGTAGGGATGCAGTAGTCAGTAGGGATGCAGTGGAGCATGTCAGTAGATGCAGTAGTCAGGTGGTAGTGATGCAGTAGTCAGTAGGATGCAGTAGTCAGTAGGATGCAGTAGTCAGTGGTTGGTAGGATGCAGTAGTCAGGGGTAGGATGCAGAGTCAGTAGGATGCGTAGTCAGATAGGATCAGTAGTCAGTAGGATGCAGTAGTCAGTAGGATGCAGTAGTCAGGGTAGGATGCAGTAGTCAGTAGGATGCAGTAGTCAGGGGTAGAAATGCAGTAGTCAGTAGGAAGTGCAGTAGTCAGTAGGATGCAGTAGTCAGGGGGTAGGATGCAGTAGTCAGGGGTAGATGCAGTAGTCCGGAGGTAGGATGCAGTAGTCAGGGGTAGGATGCAGTAGTCAGTAGGACGCAGTCAGGTGGTAGGATGCAGTAGTCAGTAGGATGCAGTAGTTAGTAGGATGCAGTAGTCAGGGGTAGATCAGTAGTCAGTAGGATGCAGTAGTCAGTAGGATGCAGTAGTCAGTGGTTGGTAGGTATGCAGTAGTCAGGGGTAGGATGCAGTAGTCAGTAGGATGCCAGTAGTCAGTAGATGCAGTAGTCAGTAGGATGCAGTAGTCAGTAGGATGCAGTAGTCAGTAGACTGCAGTAGTCAGGGGAGGAATGGCAGTCAGTAGATGCAGTAGTCAGGCGTAGATGCAGTAGTCAGTAGGATGCAGTAGTCAGTAGGATTGCAGTAGTCAGTGGTTGGTAGGATGCAGTAGGTCAGGTAGGATGCAGTAGTCAGTAGGATGCAGTTAGTCAGTGAGCGATAGCAGTAGTCGTAGGTCAGGGGTAGGATGCAGTAGTTCAGGGGTAGGATGCAGAGTCAGTAGATGCAGTAGTCAGTAGGATGCAGTAGTCAGTGGTTGGTAGGAGCAGTATCAGTAGATGCAGTTAGTTAGGGGTAGGATGCATGTAGTCAGGGGTAGGATGCAGTAGTCAGTGGTTGTAGGATGCAGTAGTTAGGGGTAGGATGCAGTAGGACAAGTAGGATTGCAGTAGTCAGTAGGATGCAGTAGTCAGGGAGTTGGTAGGATGCAGTAGTCAGTAGTCAGTAGGATGCAGTAGTTAGAGAGATAGATGCCAGTAGTTCAGTAGGATGCAGTAGTCAGTGGTGGTAGGATGCGGTAGTCTGGTAGGATGCAGATCAGTAGGATGCAGTAGTCAGTAGATGCAAAGTAGTCAGGGGTAGGATGCAGTAGTCAGTAGGATGCAGTAGTCAGTGGTTGGTAGGAATGCAGTAGTTAGGGGTAGGATGCAGTAGTTAAGGTAGGATGCTGTAGTTAGGGGTAAGATAGTGTGCTGAATGTTCTCAGTAAGTCATCGCCTACAAGAACAGCAGCAAACAGCACTGTGCTGCCCACCAGACTGCATCACAGTCTGTTTACAGCTACAGATCAGTCGTTTACAGCTACAGATCACAGTCTGTTTACAGCTACAGATCACATCTGTTTACAGCTACAGATCACAGTCTGTTTACAGCTACAGATCACAGTCTGTTTACAGCTACAGATCACAGTCTGTTTTACAGCTACAGATCACAGTCTGTTTACAGCTACAGATCACAGTCTGTTTACAGCTACAGATCACCAGTCTGTTTCAGCTACAGATCACAGTCTGTTTCCAGCTACAGATCACAGTCTGTTTCCAGCTACAGATCACAGTCTTTTCAGCTACAGATCACAGTCTGTTTACAGCACAGTCAGCTGTTACAGCTACAGATCACAGTCTGTTTACAGCTACAGATCACAGTCTGTTTAGTACAGATACAGCTTACAGATGGGGAAACAGAGAGAAGCAACAGTAGAGCTGGAGCTGAGACCCAGGCAGACAGACAAATAGACGGCATTGATGCACACTATTTACATGCAGTAGAAATAAAAATACCATACACTACAGATACATTACACTACAGATACTTACATACAGATACATTACATACAGCATACAATTACAGTACATTACATTACATACATTACATACAGAATACAATCGATACATACAACAGATACATTACACTACAATACATACATACAGTACATTACAGATACAATACGACTCAACATAACTACATAACATACACTCAGATTACAATACAGATACATTACACTACAGATACAATAACATACAGATACCAATACAGATACATTACACTACAGATACATTACAATATATTACATTACAGCATACATTACATTACAGATACATTACACTACAGATACATTTACACTACAGATACATTACACTACAGACATTACATACAGATAATTACATAATAATTACACTACAGATACATTACACTACAGATACATTACACTACAGATACATTACAGATACATTACACTACAGATACAATACACTACAGATAAACAATACAGATACTTACACTACAATACAATACACTACAGATACAATACAGATACATTACACTACAGATACACTACAGATACATACACTACAGATACACTACAGATACATACACTACAGATACACTACAGATACATTACACTACAGATACATTACATATTGTTGGGTTCTGAGAATATGAATAATTACTTATTCACTGATGGACTGCTAAGGTTGAGGTCTACACCAGAAGTTAAGGTTATATTGAGGAAGGTATATGTGTGTGAACTAAGCTTGGAATGTGTTGAGTACAGGGAAGAGATTCCATGTGGCAGGCATTGAGGGAGACGGGTGAAATCTTAGAAACGAACAATGTCTGAGGAGAGAGGGTAATGTATCATGTTTACATTATGTCAGGATGTGTCACTGAGGGAGAGAGGGTAATGTATAACGTTTACATTATGTCAGGATATGTCACTGAGGGAAGAGGGTAATGTATAGTGTTTACATTATGTCAGGATATGTCACTGAGGGAGAGAGGGTAATGTTCATGTTTACATATGTCAGGATATGTCACTGAGGAAGAGAGGGTAATGTATAACGTTACATTATGTCAGGATATGTTACTGAGGGAGAGAGGGTAATGTATAACGTTTACATTATGTCAGGATATATCACTGAGGGAGAGAGGTAATGTAAATGTTTACATTATGTCAGGATATATCACTGAGGGAGAGAGGGTAATGTATTATGTCAGGATATTTACTGAGGGAGAGAGGGTAAGTATAACGTTTACATTATGTCAGGATATGTCACTGAGGAGAGAGGGTAATGTATCATGTTTACATTATGTCAGGATATGTCACTGAGGGAGAGAGGGTAATGTATCATGTTTACATTTATGTCAGGATATGTCACTGAGGGAGAGAGGGTAATGTATAATGTTTACATTATGCCAGGATATATCGCTGAGGGAGAGAGTAGGTATGTATCATGTTTACATTATGTCAGGATATGTTACTGAGGGAGAGAGGGTAATGTATCATGTTTACATTATGTCAGGAATATGTCACTGAGGGAGAGAGGTAATGTATAATGTTTACATTATGTCAGGATATGTCACTGAGGGAGAGAGGTAATTATTATGCTAGGATATGTTACTGAGGGAGAGAGGGTAATGTATAACGTTTACATTATGTCAGGATATGTCACTGAGGGAGAGAGGGTAATGTATATGTCAGGATATGTCACTGGAGGGGAGAGGTAATGTATCATGTTTACATTATGTCAGGATATGTCACTGAGGGAGAGAGGGTAATGTATAACGTTTACATTAGTTAGGATATGTCACTGAGGGAGAGTGGGTAATGTATCATGTTTACATTATGTCAGGATATGTCACTGAGGGAGAGAGGGTAATGTATAACGTTTACATTATGTCAGGATATGTCACTGAGGGAGAGAGGGTAATGTATCAGTTTACATTATGTCAGGATATGTTGTTAGACATCAGGGATCCTCTGGGGGAGAAGAGACACAGTCTGTACCAATAACCATGACAGCCTTGAGTTTGGGGAGGAGTGAGCACTTTGGCAGAGGTCAGGTCAGATGACGTGAGGAAGAACAGATATCACTAATTTCTGTCTTAGCAACAGAGATGCATTGGCTGTTCGGGGTTTTTTGTTAATTTTTTTTTTTTTTTTTTTTTTTTTTTTTTTTTTTTTTTATTTTTTTTTTTTTTTTTTTTTTTTTTTTTTTTTTTTTTTTTTTTTTTGTTTTTTTCTGGAGGAGGAGACTCAGCCTGGGAGAAAGGGTTAAATATTAGCGCTTGTGTGAAATGTTTTTGTGTCTGAATACAGCTGTGTCGACCCTTTGGGAAGAATTAAACTTGGCTAAGCTTCTCTAGTGTCCGTGAGTTATTTAATCGGAAAAATTTGAACCTAACAATATACATTACAGATACATTACATTACAGTTATATTACAGATACACTACAGATACATTACATATACATTACACTACAGATACATTACACTACAGATACATTACACTACAGATACATTACATTACAGTTATATTACATTACAGATACATTACGGATACTTTATATTACATTATAGACACATTACAGTTATATTACAGATACATTACATTACATTACAAATACCTTACATTACATATACCTTACATTATATATACAATACATTACAGGTATATTACAGATACATAACATTACATTACAGGTATATTACAGATACATTACATATACATACATTACAGATACCTTATATTACAGGTATATTAGACACATTACATTACATATACATTACAGTTACCTTACATTACAATTAAATTACAGTTACATTACACTACAGATACCTTACATTACATAAACATTACAGGAATATTATAGATTTATTTTATTTATTTTTTCTCCTTTATTTAACCAGGTAGGCAAATTGAGAACACGTTCTCATTTACAATTGCGACCTGGATAAAGCAAAGCAGTTCGACACAAGATAAAGCAAAGCAGTTCGACACATACAACAACACATAGTTACACATGGAGTAAAACAAACATACAGTCAATAATACAGTGAAAAATAAGTCTATATACAATGTGAGCAAGTGAGGTGAGATAAGGGAGGTGAAGGCAAACAATATATATATATAAATAAATAAAAATATAAAAAAGGCCATGGTGGCGAAGTAAATACAATATAGCAAGTAAAAAATAAAAAATAAAAAAAACACTGGAATGGTTGGTTTGCAGTGGAAGAAAGTGTAAAGTAGAGATAGAAATAATGGGGTGCAAAGGAGCAAAATAAATAAATAAATACAGTAGGTAAAGAGGTAGTTGTTTGGGCTAAATTATAGATGGGCTATGTACAGGTGCAGTAATCTATGAGCTGCTCTGTGTGTAATGTAAGATACCTTACATTACAGATACAATACATTACAGGTACAATACATTACAGGTATATTAGACACATTACAGTACATATACATTACAGTTACCTTACATTACATATACATTAGATACCTTACATTATAGGTATATTACAGATACATTACAGATAAACTACATTACATTACAGATACATTACAGATAAACTACATTACATTACAGATACATTACAATTACATATACATTACAGATACAATACACTACAGATACATTACACTACAGATACATTACACTACAGATATATTACATTACAGATACCTTACATTACATATACATTACAGTTACCTTACATTACATTACAGATACATTACATTACATTACAGATACCTTACATTACATATACATTACAGTTACCTTACATTACATTACAGATACATTACATTACATATACATTAGATACCTTACATTATAGGTATATTACAGATACACTACAGATAAACTACATTACATTACAGATACATTACAGATAAACTACATTACATTACATTACATTAGATACCTTACATTATAGGTATATTACAGATACACTACAGATAAACTACATTACATTACAGATACATTACAGATACATTACAGATAAACAACATTACATTACAGATACATTACAGATAAACTACATTACATTACACTACACTACAGATTCATTACATTACAGATACATTAGATATACATTATATACACAATCAATTATATTACATATACATTATATATACATTATATTACATTACATACACATTACATATACATTATATTACATATACATTACAGATACACTACATTACATATACATGACATTACAGATATATTACATTATATATACATTATATTACATACACATTACATCACATTACATATACATTATATTACATGACATATACATTATATTACATTACATATACATTATATTATATTACATATACATGACATTACAGATATATTCCATTATATTACATACACATTCCATTATATTACATATACATTATATTACATATTCATTGCATTATAGATACATAACAGATGCATGATATTACAGATGCATTACATTACAAATACATTATATATACACATTATATTGCATTAGAGATACATTACTTCACATTAAAGATACCTTAAAAAAAAATGTTATCTAGTCTTGGCGCCGATAGAGGGCAGCCGTGCTTCTAGCCCCTATGCAACTTTGCAGTATTTTGTTTATGTGTTATTACTTACATTATTAGGCCAGAAAATGTTTTGATTATTACATACAGCAGGGAAAAACTTTTGGATATCAGAGCAGCGATAACTCACCAGCATTACCAGCATTACGACCAGGAATACGACTTTRCCGAATAGGATCCTTTGTTCGTACCCCCCAATTTAACTGATTCCAGAGACCCGAAACATCACCAGTGGAGAAAAGGTACTCAGAGTGGAACTTTGCGACTCGGAGGGTGCAACACAAACCCTATTAAGCCTTTCAACCTCTCTTTGTATCGTCGAGATCCTAAAGATTGAAAGCTGCCGCGGTCATCCCCTCTCAAAGGGGGTGACACTCTAGACCAACGTTACGACCTATATTCATCCTGCCTGCCTTTCTAAAGTCCTCGAAAGCCAAGTTACAAACAGATAACTGACATGTTCGAATCCACGTACTTTTCACTATGCAATCCGGTTTTCGAGCGGTCACGGGTGCACCTCAGCACGCTCAGGTCTAACATATCATAACGCATCGATAAAAGACAGTACTGTGCAGCGTCTTCATCGACCCTGGCCAAGGCTTCGACTCTGTCAATCACCCTAATTCTTATCGCAGACACGCAAATGACTGCTACTGGTTCACCAACTACTTCTCAGAATAAGTTCAGTGTGTAAATCGGAGGGCTGTTGTCCGGAAACTGGCAGTCTGGATGGGGGTACACAGGGTTCAATTCTCAGGCGACTCTCTTTCTCTGTATTATCAATGATGTCGCTCTTGCTGCGGGTGATTCTGATCCACCTCTATGCAGACGACACCATTCTGTATACTTCTGGCCTTCTTTGGACACTGTGTTAACTCCAAACGAGCTTCAACGCCATAAACACTCCTTCAGTGGCCTCAACTGCTCTTAAACGGTAGTAAAACTAAATGCATGCTCTTCACACCGATTGCTGCCCACCCTCCGCCGATCAGCATCACACTCTGGACGATTCTGATTAAAATATGTGGACAACTACAATACGTAGGTTCTGGTTAGACTATCAACTTCCTTCCAGACTCACATTAAGCATCTCCAATCCAAAGTTAATCTAGAATCGGCTTCCTAATTTCGCAACAAAGCATCCTTCACTATGCTGCCAAACTACCTCGTAAAACTGACTTACTCTACCGATCCTCGACTTCACGATGTCTTTAACAAAACAGCTCGCAAACCTACTCAACAAATTGGACTGCAGTCCTATCCCAGTGATCCGTTTTGTCACCAATACTACCCACCAACTGCGACTTGTAAAGTCCCGCCTTATCTCAGCTCACTGGTCACCATAGTAGCACCCACACGTAGCACGCGCTCCAGCAGGTATATCTCCCTGGTCACCCCCAAAGCCAATTGCTCATTTGGCCGCCTTTCCTTCCAGTTCTCTGCTGCCAATGACTGAAACGAACTGCAAAAATCACTGAAGCTGGAGACTCATATCTCCCTCACTAGCTTTAAGCACCAGCTGTCAGAGCAGCTCACAGATCACTGCACCTGTACATAGCCCATCTGTAAATAGGCCATCCAACTACCTCATCCCCATATTTATTTATTTATCTTGCTCCTTTGCACCCCAGTATCTCCACTTGCACATTCATCTTCTGCACATCTATCACTCCAGTGTTTAATTGGTATATTTTAATTACTTCGCCATCATGGCCTATTTATTGTCTTCCCTCCCTTATCCTACCTAATTTGCACACAATGTATATAGACTTTTTCTACTGTATTATTGACTGTTTGTTTAATGTGTCGCACTGCTTTGCTTTATCTTGGCCAGGTCGCAGTTGTAAATGAGAACTTGTTCTCAACTGGCCTACCTGGTTAAATAAAGGTGAAATAAAAATAAAAACTGCTCCGCCCACAACCGTAAGGCTCTCCAGAGGGTAGTAAGGTCTGCACAACGCATCACCGGGGGCAAACTACCTGCCCTCCAGGACACCTACACCACCCGATGTCACAGGAAGGCCATAAAGATCATCAAGGACAACAACCACCCGAGCCACTGCCTGTTCACCCCGCTATCATCCAGAAGGCGAGGTCCGTACAGGTGCATCAAAGCAGGGACCGAGAGACTGAAAAACAGCTTCTATCCCAAGGCCATCAGACTTAAATAGCCATCACTAACTCAGAGAGGCTGCTGCCTACATACAGACTTTAAATCATTGGCCACTTTAATAAATGGAACGCTAGTCACTTTAATAATGACACTTTAATAATGTTTACATATCTCGCATTACTCATCTCATATGTATATACTGTACTCTATCCTACTGTATCTTAGTCTATGACGCTCATTGCTCATCCATGTATTCATACATTCCATTCATTTACTTTGTTGTGAAATTGTTAGATATTACTGCATTGTCGGAACTAGAAGCACAAGCATTACGATACACCCGCAATAACATCTGTTAAACATGTGTATGTGACCAACAACATTTGATTTGGTGGTGGCAGCATCATGCTGTGGGGATGTATTTCAGAGGCAGTGACTGGTACACTAGTCAGGATCAAAAGAAAAATGAACGGAGCAAAGTACAGAGAGGATCACCTTCCAACAGGACAACGACCCTTAGTACACAGCCAAGACAATGCAATAGTGGCTTCGGGACAAGTCTCTGAATGTCTTTGAACCCGATCAAACATCTCTGGAGAGACTTGAAAATAGCTGTGTAGCAACGCTCCCCATCCAACCTGACAGAGTTTTAGAGGATCTGCAGAGAGGAATGGAGAAACTCCCCAAATACAGGTATACCAAGCTTGTAGCGTCATACCCAAGAAGACTAGAGGCTGTAATCACTGCTGAAGGTGATTCAACAAAGTACTGAGTAAAATGTCTGAATACTTATGTAAATGTCATATTTCAGTTATTTTTAATACATTTGCAAATAAATTCTAAAAAACGGTTTTTGCTTGGTCATTATGGGGTATTGTGTGTAGATTGATGAGGGAATTTTTTGTTGTTGTTGCAATTTTTAGAATAAGGCTGTAACGTAACAACATGTGGAAACAGGCAATAGCTCTGAATACTTTCCGAATGCACCGTACAGAGACATTACATTACAGATACCTGGCATTACATTACAGATACCTGGCATTACATTACAGAGACATTACATTACAGATACCTGGCATTACATTACAGATACCTGGCATTACATTACAGATACATTACATTACAGATACCTGGCATTACATTACAGATACCTGGGTATCTATTAAGTCTCTGTAATGTAAGTGCTCTTATTATAATGTCTTGTAATGTAATGCCAGTATCTGAATTGTAATCCAGGTCTCTTAATGTAATCCAGTATCTTAATGTAATGCCGTCTCTAATGTATGCCAGATCTGTAATTAATGCCAGTTATCTGTAAATTGATGCCAGTATCGTAATGTAATTGCCAGGTATCTGTAATTAATGCCAGTATCTGTAATTAAGCCAGTATCTGTAATTGTAGTCTCTCTAATGTAATCCCATTACTTGTAATGTTAATCCATCATCTGTAATGTAATGCCAGGTATCTGTAATTAATGCAGTATCTGTAAGTAATGCCAGGTATCTTAATGTCAATCAGATATTTCTGTAATGTAATGCTCTGTAATGTAATCCAGTATCTTAATGTAATGTCTCGTAATGAATGTCAGTATCGTAATGTAATTCCAGTATCTGTAATGTAATGCCAGTTATCTGTTAATGAATGCCAGGTATCTGTAATGAAGCCAGTATCTGGAATGTAATTGCCAGTATCTGTAATGTAATGTCTCTTAATGTAAAGCCAGGTATCTGTAATGTAATCCAGTATCTTAAGTATGTCTCTGTAATTAATGCCAGTATCTGTAAGTAATGCCAGTATCTGAATTACAGTCTCATGTAAGCTAATGCCATTATCTTAATGTATGCAGTACTGTAATGTAATGTCTCTTTAATTGTAATGTCTCTTAATGTAATGCCACAGTATCTTGTAATGTAATGTCTCGTATGTAATCCAGGTATCTGTAAGTAATGCCAAGGATCTGAATGTAATGTCTCATGTAATAATTCTCGTAATTAATGGCCAGGAGCTGTAATGTAATGCCAGTATCTGTTAAATGTAATGTCTCTGTAATGTAATCCAGATCTGTAATGTAATGCAGGTATCTGTAATGTAATGCCAGTATCTGTAATGTAGTTATCTTAATGTTTCATCTCTGTAATGTAATGCCAGTATCTGTAATGTAATTGCCATAATCTGTAATGTAATGGCCAGTATCTAAATAATGCCAGATATCTGTAAATTATCCAGGTATTTAAGTAATGTCTCTGTAAATGTAATGCCAGTATCTTAATGTAATGCACGTATCTATAATGTAATGCCAGGTTATCTGTAATGTAATGCCAGGTATCTGTAATTAATCCAGGTATCTGTAATTGAACTGTCTCTTAAGTAATCCATATTCTGGAATGTAATGTAATGTCTCTTAATGTAATGCCAGGTATCGTATTAATGCCAGGTATCGTAAGTGTTGCCAAGGTATCGTAATTAATGC
>NW_019944163.1:0-10368 GCF_002910315.2 Salvelinus sp. IW2-2015
ATTTACCGGAGTGCCCCCAACCACTAAGGGTCAAACACTATTACCGAATCCCCCACCACTAAGGCAACCTATTTACCAATCCCCAACCACCAAGGTCACAGCTATTACCATCCCCAACACTAGGGTCATCACTATTTTACCACTCCCCACCACTAGGGTCAGACACTATTACCATCCCCACCACTCAGGGGTAACACTATTACCGGGGGAGGGATCCCCAACACTAGGGTCAACACTATTAATCCCACACTAGGGTCAACACTATTACCATCCCACCACTAGGGGTCAACATATTAACATGCCCCACCACTAGGGTCAACACTATTACCATCACCCCACCACTAGGGTCAACACTATACCAAAATCCCACCCTAGGGTCACACTATTACCGAACCGCCCAACACCAAGGTCAACACAATTCCACCCCATCCCCAACACCCAGGGATCAATCACTATACCACCGGAATCCCAACGCACAAGGGTCAACACATTCCAATCGTCCCACCACTAAGGTCAACACTACTGCCATGCCACCACTATGCTCAACACTATTGAGCGCCCACGAGGTTTCCGATCCACCGCCAGACAACTCAGGGCTGCCAAACATAGACACATCTTACATCCGGGCCTATACACTAGGGATCGAAACGCTATTACCATCCCAACACTAGGTCAACACTATTACCATCCCCAACACTAGGGTAGCACTATTACGCATCCAACACTAGGGTCAACATTAATTATCATCCCCAACAGCTAGGTCAAACGACTATTACTATCCGCCAACACTAGGGTCAGACACTATTACCACCTGCCCACACTAGGGTCAACACTATACATCCGCCAGCACAGGGTCCGAGTTACGCTAAGCTAGGTTTAACAGAAGAGCCTATTACCATAGCTACTAGGGGTGGTTGTGAACAGCGTGTAGCTTGGATCGGCCGTGTAGTGGAACAAGCCGCTTTAAAATGTTTTTGTTTTAACCCCAATCCAAACCCAAAACGCCCTCAAAAAAAACCATTAATCCTTCCGAAAATGTGACGTTTGAGGAGAAATTCTGCATGAGAACTGAGAGAACTTGTTGGCCTGACCCGAATGAGCTCGTTGGCGCTGACGATAGGCTCGTTGGCTGACCCGATAGCCTCGTTGCCTGACCGATAGCCTCGTTGGCCTGCACCGATAGCTTGTTGGCCTGACCGATAGCTTGTTGGCCTGACCGATAGCTTTGTTGGCCTGAACCGCGATAGCTTTTGCTTGACTGACCGATAAGCGTGTTGGCCTGACTATAGCGTGTGTGGCCTGACCAATAAGGCTTGGTTGGCCTGAACACGATTAGCTCTGTTGGCCTGACGATAGCATGTTAGCCTGACCATAGCTTTGTTAGCCTGCAAACCGATAGCCTGTTAGCCCCTGACCGATAGAAATGTTGGCCTGACCGATAGCTTGTTAGCCCTGACCGATAGCTTGTTAGCCTGAACCGATAGCTTGTTTTTGCCTGACCGTAGCAATGTTTGGGCCTGACCGAATAGCATGTTAGCCTGACCGATAGCTTATTAGCCTGACCGATAGAATGTTAGCCTGACCGATAGCGTGTTAGCCTGACCGATAGCGTGTTAGCCTGACCGATAGCGTGTTAGCCTGACCGATAGCGTGTTAGCCTGACCGATAGCTTGTTAGCCTGACAGATAGCATGTTATCCTGACCGATAGCGTGTTAGCCTGACCAAAGGCATGTGTTGGAGCATGTCTCTGAAACACTTGTTTCATTTTTTCGTCCTCCCATCATTGATTTCCTGTCTTGAACACTACAGTTCAATATTATACCTGTGTTCCTAACGCCACCTGATTCCCTACAGTATAGGGTGCACTACTTTTAACCAGAGCCCGATGGGACCTGGTCTAAAGTAGTTCACTGTATAGGGTGTCAGTTGGGACACAACTATGTCTATTGGATAAATCATTGTTTAAGGCTGTGGGGACAAAAAAACTTTTTTTACGGTTATAGTCACTGACAGACAACATCTGGACAACTGTCGGTCTGTCACTCTGCCACTGTCCACCCAGACATGACCTATTTCTTTAGAGGGGTGTTCCATTCGTTCAAACCTTGGGGGACTTGTCGGTCTGAGTCAATTCATTTTGACAGGCAGAAAGCACAAGATGAATTGTATTACAGTGAATGGAGTTGAAATATACAGTGTCAGTCAAAAGTTTGGACACACCTACTCATTCAAGGGTTTTCTTTATTTTTTTACTATTTTCTACATTGTAGAATAATAATAGTGAATACATCATGCAGTAACCAGAAAAGTGTTAAACAAATTAAAATATATTTCAGATTTTAAATTCTTCAAAGGAGCCACCCTTTGCCTTGATGACCGCTTTGCACATTCTTAGCATTCTCTCAACCAGCTTCACCTGGAATGCTTTTCCAACAGTCTTGAAGTAGTTCCCACATATGCTGAACACTTGGTGGCTGCTTTTCTTTCACTCTGCGGTCCAACTCATCCCAAACCATCTCAATTGGGTTGAGGGTGGGTGATTGTGGATGCCTGGTCATCTGATGCAGCACTCCATCACTCTCCTTCTTGGAGGAGAGCCTGGAGGTGTGTTGGGACATTGTCCTGTTGAAAAACAAATGATAGACCCACTAAGCGCAAACTAGATGGGATGGCGTATCGCTGCAGAATGCCGTGGTAGTGTTGCTGGTTAAGCGTGCCTTGAATTCTAAATAAATCACTGACAGTGTCACCAGCAAAGCACCCATACACCATAACACCTCCTCCTCCATGCTTCACGGTGGGAACGACACATGCGGAGATCATCTGTTCACCTGTTCAATTCTCAGAAGGTCACAGATTTCCACTGGCCTAATGTCCATTGCTCGTGTTTCCTGGCCCAAGCAAGTCTCTTTGCTGCAATTCAACCAGGAAGGCCTGATTCACACAGTCTCCTCCGAACAGTTGATGTTGAGATGCGTCTGTTACTCTGTGAAGCATTTATTTGGGCTGCAATGTCTGATGCTGGTATCTCACATTTTTTATATTTTTTTAATATAAATATACATTTTTTAAATGTAACCTTTTTTTAACTAGGCAAGTCAGTTAAGAACAAATTCTTCCCCTACCGGGGATAATTTTTACCTTGTCAGCTCGGGGATTTGATCCAGCAACCTTTCGGTTACTGGCCCAACGCTCTAACCGCTAGGCTACCTGCCGTGCCAAAAGGGTCAAAACTCTAATTAACTCTGCATCAGAGGTAACTCTGGGTCTTCTTTTCCTGTGGCGGTCCTCATCAGAGCCAGTTTCATCATAGAGCTTGATAGTTTTTGCGGCTGCATTGACTGCCTTTCATGTCTTAAAGTAATGACGGACTGTCGTTTCCCTTTGCTTATTTGAGCTGTTCTTGCCATAATATGGACTTGGTCTTTTACCAAATAGGGCTATCTTCTGTATACCCCCCTACCTTGTCACAACACAACTGGCTCAAACGCATTAAGAAGGAAAGAAATTCCACAAATTAACTTTTAACAATGCATTCCAGGTGACGACCTCATGAAGCTGGTTGAGAGAATGCCAAGAGTGTGCAAAACTGTCAAGGAAAAGGGTGGCTACTTTAAAGAATCTAAAAATCTAAAATATATTTTCATTTGTTTAACACTTTTTTGGTTACTACATGATTCCAAGTGTGTTATTTCATAGTTTTGATGTCTTCACTATTATTCTACAATGTATAAAATAGTAAAACATGAAGATGTGTCCAAACTTTTGACTGGTACTCTAAGGACTTTGCTCTGCTTTCCCACCCATTTTAAATGATTCCCAGTTGCATTGAATTAAATTGAAATAAACTGGATTGAACTGGATTGAACTGGTTTGAACTGGTTTGAACACACCCTGTCTGTCTTCCCCTGCAGGTTCTGAGCTCCAGTAAGTCTTCTGCCAAGAACACTCTCTCCATGACTCTCAACTCAGTGGAGGGCGTCGCCCCAGGCTCTGTCATTGGTTCTGTCCGGTCACATGACCAGAGTGACACGCTGTCATTGGACGGCCAGGTGACGTACGTGGTGGTGGACGGGACAGACCGGAAGGGGACGTTCATGGTTGACCGTGTTACGGGAGACGTGTACCTGGTCAGAGAACTGGACTATGAGGAAGGGGATAGGTGAACCTGCTAGTTTATCCTATTCTTCATTTACATCTTTATTAAACCTATTATACGGGCTACATCGGGGAGTTTAGAGGAGATTTCCTTTTTCTATCATTTACTTTTATCTCAACTTGACTTGACTGTGACTTGACTCTCTCTCTCTCTCCTCCTCTCTCCTTCTCTCTCTCTCTCCCTCTCTCTCTCTCTCTCTCTCTTCTCTCTCTCTCTCTCTCTCTCTTCTCTCTCTCTCTCTCTCTCTCTCTCTCTCTCTCTCTCTCTCTCTCTCTCTCTTCTCTCTCTCTCTCTCTCTCTCTCTCTCTCTCTCTCCTCTCTCATTCTCTCTCTCCTCTTTCTCTCCTCTCTTTCTCTCTCTCTCTCATTCTCTCTCTCTCATTCTCTCTCTCTCTCCCATCCATCCATCCCTCTCTCCTTCCAGGTACACTCTGCATGTGGAGGTATCAGATTTCACACTGGCGTACCCCAGCAGTCACAGAGTACAGCTGGACATTAACGTCCAAGACAGCAATGACCACGCCCCCCAGTTCACCGAGGACCCCGTTACCATAGTGATACCAGAGAACACCCAGCCGGGAGCCTCCATCTACACCTTCCAGGCTGCTGATAAGGTGGGACAGTAGTAGGTTATATAATAAAATATAATAAAATAAACAGTTTTACATATGATAATAAAATAGTAAAATATAATCAATAATCTGATAAATTGAGAAATGGGGGAGAAGAGATATGCTATTGGAGTTTCCTCACTGTATGAGTTAAGATATGATGTCTCTTCAGGTTCAATGATTTTGTTGCTATTAACTATCAAAATCTCTGGAGTTGGGCTGATAAGGTAATGTCTTGTCCCTAAAAAACTCATACTTTAGGTGTTATTACGTTAATCAGATGTTCTCATGTCTCTGTTCCTCTAGGACGGCAGCGGTCCCAACAGCGAACTACGTTACTCCATCCAGCACCGCTGGCCTGACTCCCTTCACCTCCTGACCCTTGACCCTTCCACTGGGGTCCTGACCTTGGGTCAGGAGTTAGATCACGAGACCACGTCTTCCCTCTACCTGGTTGTCAGGGCGACCGACCAGGCGGAGGACGTGTCCGCTCGGCGCTGGGGGTCAGTGACAGCCCGGGTGTTTGTGACGGACGAGAATGACAACGCTCCCGTGTTCAGCTCGTCCTCCGCCGTCAGTGTCATGGAGGACCAGCCTGTCGGGTGAGCAACACATTCACTAGGAGGCATATCTCATTAAAATTATTAAAAGCACAAAGTTATAGGGGAGAATTTACCCCCATAATGTAAGAAGTTGAGCTGTCCATCGTCTAGTCCAGATTCCGTGTATGCATATGTAGACCTTGTCAAGAAGAGACATTTGAAGAAATCTGTAGACCTTGTCAAGAGGAGACATAAGGAGAAATCTGTAGACCTTGTCAAGAGGAGACATAAGGAGAAATCTGTAGACCTTGTCAAGAGCAGACATAAGGAGAAATCTGTAGACCTTGTCAAGAGGAGACATAAGGAGAAATCTGTAGACCTTGTCAAGAGGAGACATGGATGAGGCCTCAATCACAAAGGAAAGTGAAAGATTGATGCCAAAAACCTAGCTTGACTTTTAAGGTCTAGGTCCTGACTAGCTGCTGTGTGTTTCTGTGTATTGTCAGGTTCGTGGTTGTGTACGCGATGGCTCGTGACGAGGATGAGGGAGAGAACGGACGAGTGTCCTACAGCATCCAATCAGGGAACAGCGCTGGACGTTTCAGCCTGAACCCCAACACCGGTAAGACCTCTGACCCCTGACCCCTGGCCTCTGACAGGAGTAAGACCCTAACACTACTGAGACTTCCAACACAGACTCCATCCTACAGATGGAGGATCTTAATTTGATCACTCTTTTGTTCCTGAGCCGCAGGAAAAGCATAAATTCACTGAAAGCTGTTATATTAACAGTATTCCACATTTTAGGTAGCCTCATTTTGACCAGCTAATAGCCTAACCACATATCAACCAACATTATGGACTAAATGTTCAAATCTTGTTGCAGCGGGATTATTTTTTTGCTACGTCAATAGAGGTCAAATTAAGATCCTACACCTGTAGTCCTCCTGAACCTAACACTGCGACCTCAGACCCCAGAACAGGGAGAATCATATACAGTTCCTTCAGAAAAGTGTTCAGTAGCCTTCACTTTTTACACATTTTGTTATGTTTACAGCCTACTTCTAAAAATGGATTAAATAAAATTAATTCCTCAGCAATCTACACACAAATACCCCATAATGACAAAGCAAAAACAGGTTTTTAGAAATTCTTACAAATGTATTAAACATTTTAAAAAACAGACACTTTGCTATGAGACTCGAAATTGAGCTCAAGTGCATCCTGGTTCCATTGATCATCCTTGAGATGTTTCTACAACTTGATTGGAGTCCACCTGTGGTAAATTCAATTGATTGGACTTGATTTGGAAAGGCACAGACCTGTCTATATAGGGTCCCACAGTTGACAGTGCATGTCAGAGAAAAAACCAAGCCATGAGGTCGAAGGTATTGTTGAGGGATGCCTGTTAAATGAAATAAATTCCAGGCGTCACATCTGGAGGAAACCTGGCACCATCCCTATGGTGAAGCATGGTGGTGGAGGCAGCATCATGCTGTAGGGATGATTTTTAGCGGCAGGGACTGGGAGACTAGTCAAGATCGAGGGAAAGATGAACAGTGCAAAGTACAGAGAGATCCTTGATGAAAACCTGCTCCAGAGCACTCAGGACTTCAGACTGGGCGAAGGTTCACCTTCCAACAGGACAACGACCCTAAGCACACAGCCAAGACAATGCAGGAGTGGCTTCAGGACAAGTTTCAGGACAAGGAGAGATCTGAAAATAGCTGTGCAGCGACGCTCCCCATCCGACCTGACAGAGCTTGAGAGGATCTGCAGAGAAGAATGGGAGAAACTCTCCAAATACAGGTGTGCCAAGCTTGTAGCGTCATACCCAAGAAGACTCGATGCTGTAATCGCTGCCAAAGGTGTTTCAACAAAGCACTGAGTAAAGGTACTGAGTACTGATGGAAATTTATATTTTTAAGTTTAACATTTTTTATAAATTCGCAAACATTTACAAAAACCTGTTTTTGCTTTGTCATTATATTATAATATTGTGTGTAGATTGATAAGAGGGGGGAAAAAAACAGATTTAATCAATTTTAGAATCAGGCTGAAACATAACAAAATGAGGAAAAAGTCAAGGGGTCTGAATACTTTCCGAAGGCTCTGTATATTTATTTACAAGCAGGGTACAGATTTCAACATTTTACAGTCTTTAGAGATGCCCTACAGTACAAGTGTTGGTCTGGACTGATGTTTTACTACAGTAGTATTATTCTGGAGTTGGTCCCTAATTGATCTAACACATTGGAGTGTTTATCATGTTGGCTTATTCTATACATTTACATCATTGACCTTAATCATTATCCCTCCCATAAGGGGCTTGAAGTACCACAAGTTTCCAAGTCATTACATCCCACTCCTGAGCAGGCCTGGGTTTAAATACTATTTGAAATCTTTCAGATACTTTCGCGCATTTTTTTCCTTCTTCTCTTCCTGGATGGGTGGGGTTTGTAACCCGTGTCACTGTTCTATTGGTTCCATTGCGCCAGTCAAGCTCAATCAAGCCCAGATAGAGTTTTATAAAAAATTTAAAATAGTATTTCAGCCACAGGTGGTTGGTGGCACCTTTTAATTGGGGAGGACGGCCTCGTGGTAATGGCTGGAGCAGTATCAGTGGAATGGTATTAAATACATCAAACACGTTGGTTTCTATCACGTTTTAAGGTATGACCCAGAAGCAGACAGTGTTTGAAGAAACTAAAGTTGATTCTTTAAACAGGGCAGGTAAAACGACAGGTCAAGGTCAGGCAGGGGTCAATAATCCAGAGTAGTGGGGCAGAGGTACAGGACAGCAGGCAGGCTCAGGGTCAGGTAGAGGTCAACACCGGAAAACCAGAGAACAGGAACAACCGAGAGACAGGAGCCGAGGGGGAAAAAAACACTGGTAGGCTTGACGAAAAACGAAAACGAACTGGTGACAGACAAACAGAGAACACAGGTATAAATACCCAGGGGATAATGGGGAAGATGGATGACACCTGGAGGAGGGGGGGGGGTGGAGACAATCACAAAGACAGGTGAAACAGAACAGATGGTGACAGGGTTCCATGTGTTTGAAAGTCCATTGGCTCCATTCCAGACTACTTTTGTGAGCCGTCCTCCACTCAACAGCCTCCTGTGATTTCAACCCAGATGTGCTCCTGAGTTGTGTCTACAGAGCCCCTGGCTGTTAAAACATTCCTTAACCCCCTCAGCTCATTCAACATCTTTCAATGCCTCAGAGCAATATCAAGAGGGTTGGGCACAGTAACCGAAAGGTTTGAATCTCCGAGCCGACTACGTGAAGAAAATAAATCAGTCGATGTGCCCTTGAGCAAGGCACCTTAACCGTAATTGCTGTGTACTTCTGAGTCCCAAATGGCCCATAGAGCCCTAGTGAAAAGTAGTGCACTATATATAGGGAATAGGGTGCCATAGGGCTCTGGTCTAAAGTAGTGCACTATATAGGGAATAGGGTGCTATAGGGCTCTGGTCTAATGTAGTGCACTATATAGGGAATAGGGTGCCATAGGGCTCTGGTCTAAAGTAGTGCACTATATAGGGTTCCATAGGGTTCTGGTCTAAAGTAGTGCACTATATATGGAATAGGGTGCCATAGGGCTCTGGTCTAAAGTAGTGCACTATATATATGGAATAGGGTGCCATAGGGCTCTGGTCTAAAGTAGTGCACTATATAGGGAATAGGGTGCCATTTAAGATGCATATGAATTCTTTGGTTGTCCTCTAATGACAGATGTGTTCATGGGAACCTGGTTTTATTATGGCTGGAGAAGCAGAGGAAACCCTTTGATATGTTATATATGTATATATTAACATGTCGTTTCTCAATCATCAGCACTGGGTAATATAATGGAGGCCTCTGTGTGTGATACACTACACACACACACACACACACACACACACACATCCCACGCTGCTTGGAATTAACAGAGGGGTAGTCTACAGTACAGAGGGACAGTTAATGTAAGAGAAGGGTAGTCTACAGTACAGAGGGACAGTTAATGTAACTGAAGGGTAGTCTACAGTACAGAGGGACAGTTAATGAAACAGAGGGGTAGTCTACAGTACAGAGGGACAGAGAGAGGTAGTCTACAGTACAGAGGGACAGTTAATGAACAGAAGGCGTAAGTCACAGTTACGAGGGACAAGTGTAAGAAACAGAAGCAGTAGTTCTACAGTACAGAGGGACAGAGAGAGGGAGTCTACAGTACAGAGGGACAAGAGAAGTAGTTACAGTACAGAGGGACAGTAGAGGGGTAGTCTACAGTACAGAGGGACAGTAAGAGAGGGTAGTCTACAGTACAGAGGGACAGTTAAGAGGGGTAGTCTACAGTACAGAGGACAGAGAGAGGTAGTCTACAGTACAGAGGGACAGAGAGAGGTAGTCTACATACAGAGGGACAGAGAGAGGTAGTCTACAGTACAGAGGGACAGTTAATGAAACAGAAGGGTAGTCTACAGTACAGAGGACAGTTATGAAAAGAGGTAGTCTACAGTACAGAGGAGACAGTTAATGAAACAGAGGGGTAGTCTACAGTACAGAGGGACAGAGAGAGGTAGTCTACAGTACAGAGGGACAGTTAATGTAACAGAGGGGTAGTCTACAGTACACAGGGACAGGTAATGGCGGTTCCAGATGAGTCTAGCTTAGTTTCTTTAAGCCATTACTGATGAGGCTGCTGAATTACCCACTAATGTTTAACTTCTGGTTTCTGTCACTCCTCAGCCTGTATTATAGATGTGGGGGGTCACTGCTTTATAGGGGGAGTAGGAGACGATGGAGAGAATTAAATATATAGAGAGATATAGAGAGATGGAAAGATATGGAGAGATGGAAAGATATGGAGAGATATGGAGAGAAGGAAAGATATGGAGAGATATGGAGATATGGAGAGATATGGAGAGATATGGAGAGAAGGAAAGATATGGAGAGAGAGATGTGGGGGTCACTGCTTATGGGGGAGTAGGTAGACGATGGGAGAAGGAATTAAATATATGATGAGAGGATATAGCAGAGATGGAAAAGATATGGAGAGATGGAAAGAA